>NC_044906.1:67019405-67152175 GCF_001633185.2 Quercus lobata | reverse complement strand
CCCATAGGCTTGAGTCCGAGGACCATACAAGGCCTTGGTTCTGTCCAAAACTTATGATCTTTTTTGTACTTGGTTTCCCCATAGGCTTGAGTCCGTGGACCATGCAAGGCCTTGGTTCTGTCCAAAACTTATGATCTTTTTTGTACTTAGTTTCCCCATAGGCTTGAGTCCGTGGACCATGCAAGGCCTTGGTTCTGTCCAAAACTTATGATCTTTTTTGTACTTGGTTTCCCCATTGGCTTGAGTCCGTGGACCATGCAAGGCCTTGGTTCTGTCCAAAACTTATGATCTTTTTTATGTACTTGGTTTCCCCATAGGCTTGAGTCCGAGGACCATGCAAGGCCTTGGTTCTGTCCAAAACTTATGATCTTTTTATGTACTTGGTTTCCCCATAGGCTTGAGTCCGTGGACCATGCAAGGCCTTGGTTCTGTCCAAAACTTATGATCTTTTATGTACTTGGTTTCCCCATAGGCTTGAGTCCGAGGACCATGCAAGGCCTTGGTTCTGTCCAAAACTTATGATCTTTTATGTACTTGGTTTCCCCATAGGCTTGAGTCCGAGGACCATGCAAGGCCTTGGTTCTGTCCAAAACTTATGATCTTTTAGGTACTTGGTTTCCCCATAGGCTTGAGTCCGAGGACCATGCAAGGCCTTGGTTCTGTCCAAAACTTATGATCTTTTTATGTACTTGGTTTCCCCATAGGCTTGAGTCCGTGAACCATGCAAGGCCTTAGTTCTGTCCAAAACTTATGAGATTTTCTTTTTTTTTTGTTTACTTGATTTATTTTTTCGACCATAAGCCCCTACACCAGGGCGGGGAAAGTTGGCTCGAGGCTGGAAGCCCCTAGAGATGCCCGCGCCCTTAGTATTGCGAGGCGTAGCCCCTAGCAGAAGTTTTCGTCGGAGCGATAACTATATGTCGCCGGAGACAGAGGAGATCCCAGAAATTTCTGCTTGCCAACGAGTTGATTCCACCGCCACCTGCGCCAACGCGCAAGTTTTCCCACAGACGGCGCCAATTGTAAGGACACAATTCTCTGACGGCCCAATAAGGATGTTGGGCTCGCGCATGAAAGATCCCTCACAATATGATTTGTAGAGAGTGGGCTTGAAAAGCTAGCCGTTGGTCACGGGGCGATGTTCCGGGCTCGATTTTACAGGGATTCCAGTAAAAGAAAAGAGTTGGGTTTGACCATTTAAGCCGTGAAGCGTGGCGTCCACTGTGATTGGGCTCCTCGGACTTGGTCCGAGGACCATTAAGGTCTTCCCAGGTTACCCGACGGCGGGTCCTTTTATGGTCTGCACATGTTATTAGGGCGTTTTCCCCTATGGAGTCTTTCTCTTTTGGAGATCGCCCCCCTATAGATTTACTTACTTTCTTCTTTTATACTCGCTTGCATTCACTGTCCTTCGTCCACGTGTAGAGTCGATCTTTACAAAAACTGACATTTGTCCCATCAGTCCAATCCCGGAATTGTTGGGGATGGTTTGATAAAACTAAAGAGTACGGCTCTGTCAGGGGCAGCACATTGAATGGCAATTTTGCAGCTTTCCCGGATATTCTTAGATTCTCTTTTAAGCTTGGCCCTATACCGGTTTTATCCTTCTTCTTTTGGTGAGGTTTTGGATCTGCCGAGGACTGAGTTGTCCTCGGCTGCACCACAAAAATGTTTTGTGCTCTGCATTGTAGAACTTGGGCCGTAGTTCTTCTCGGCTCGGGCCTTTGGACTCTCTAAGGGCGAATAGGCCTGGTCCATGAATTATTGAGCCCCACATATATTATAATATAGTTGAGGAAAAGTAGTCATACAATGACAATGTATCGGATAAAGCAAAAACTAAAAATAAACTGTAGTATAGGCTTAAAAGAATATAAAACCATGTGGTTCTTTTTACTTAAAAGTTCCTAATATATTGTTAAGTTGCTCAAATTATGGACCAAAATTTAATTTTATTGGCATAAAAAAAATTCAGGGTGTTCCCAAATTTTTTTTAAAGGTAGATAAATATAAAATTTTAAATTATTATGTATATATATAAGGTGGCGCCGCCCCTGTTTTCCGTATGAAACTTTGTGTACAAATTGACATAGGGGACCATGATCTAGAAGCTTAAAGACTTAAGGTTGCCTTAAATTTCTCAGCTTTGATTAGTACTGACCGATGGCCAAAAATTGTGATAAGAAAAGTGATCAAAATAGCTTTGATGGCATCACGGTTTTGAAATTATTGCTCCAGTGTTTTTCCTTGTTGTGCCTTAAAATGACAGGAGACCTAACACCATTAAGAGCTATTTTCATTCGACAAGGACCATAGCTGGGTTTGGAGGTGAGGGAAAAAAGCTAATTTTCCCTGTCTTGTTCTTTTGCGTTCACGCATTTATGATTTAACCTCCACCCTTCTCTTGTTCTATGTTCCATTATTGCCTGCAAGAGATGCCAAGAAAATTAGCAGCTTAAAGGGGCTGAATTTTGTTTTAATATTTACTATTTCTATAGGTTTATGTGTGCAGAGTGTGAGGTAGGATTAACTTTTTGTTATTATTTGCTTATTTATTAAAAGTTGACAGAAGTACAATTGTCACTAAAAAAAATCTGGCTTTAAAAATATAAAAGTTGTTGTGTAATTGTGTATGATGATTGAATGATAAGTAGAAGTATGAAAGAGAGAGCATGCACAAATGTTTACCCGCATGATTTAGCTTAACGGCCTACATCCATGGTAAAAAAGTCATTAACAACTACATATTATATTATGCACTTGTGCTACAATGTTACAATGAACACAATATAAAGTTTATTACTAGAGAGTAGTTGACTAATACTAAGCTAACCATAGACTAACCTAAGATTAACATACTTGTTCTACAGATACATCAGCCTACAATGGTTTGGGTCACTTGAGTTATAATATATCTATAATAAAAAAAATAAAAATAAAAACTGCAAGTAAATAAATGAAGTAATAAGCTAGTAAGCTAAGGAAACTTATCCAAACACACGCTTATGTCTTCTCCATTACCAAATGATGTTTTTATTTGTTTGTTTAATAAGCAGGTAATCACTAAGGCTTCAAGATAATTTTGTAAATTTCTTTTTTTATTTTATGATAATGCGTTTATTGGTGTCGTGTACCACACAGTCTCAATTCTTGACATGCCTATATGCTGACAGGTTGGGGGCAGCCTCATCTCACCAACCTCATATGGTGTGACCAAAAGGTAATTAGGCTGTTTTAAAATGGTTGCATTATGCAATTCAATAACACTCAAGATGGTATAAAAGGAAATATATATATATATATATATATATATATTTATATATATATATATATATATTGTGCAAAGCCTACAAGCGCCATGGGACATCAAAAGAAATCCAATTAAGATTGATAAACCTGTTTCAATCGAGTTGTGTTGAATATTGCCTCAAATTCCTATTCAGTTTTGGTTTGAGTTTCCTTAACCCCAAATCACAAAAATTGATATTAGAGATTCCGTCGTTGCACAACAAGTTGCTATCTGAGCTGAAAGCTTATGAAGTCCATTGAATTTGATTGACACTTATTGATCAGCTCATAAAATTACTCTGTTGATCATTTCATTATCAATCGTGGCATAGTATAACATTACTAGATGGTGAGTTTTCCTCCAATCTGCAATTGCAGTGAAAAAGGCCTATAATCCAAAAATGTGTTACTGAATTTTGACGTCTTCTGTCAACTTAATAAAGTTGCATAATGTTTGGTGAAACTCATTTTATTTACAACCTTCTCTGATTTTACAGTACATCTTGTCAAGAGGCTTCTTAGATTGAATAGAAATATAGAATTAATTGTTCTAGACTACTTGCCAACACTACGAAATGACATTTTTTTTTTTTTTTTAACTTTTGAGTTTAGAAGTGCAGGAGTGCAAATTTGGCAAAGTAAGTTTAGGCAATTTCTTTTCAAAGGCTTGAAGAGGTTTCAGAGAAAAAGGAATTACAAATATAGTAATACCTTACTATACTTTTATTAAAACCAATGAAACATGGACACTTCATTTAGAGTGTAGTATTTGTATTGTATTCATGTCGTACCTTGTTATATTTGCATTGTACTAACCGTTTTATATAATAATTTTTTAAAAATTGTTTATGTTCACTGTATCATATATACTCGTGTCTATGTTTCTTACGCTAAAACAAAGTATGCTTTATAACTCTTAATCTCTCTCAAATGATTTCATTAGCACGATCTTTCATATCAGTGTGGCAATCTGGCATACAAAATCCTAAACTTTATTTTTAATATAATTAAACTAATATTTCAATAGGAGGGTCAAAGATTTTATCTCTTAATTAATTGCAAGTGGCATGAGAGTTAGGCTAAAAGCCACTAACACTCGATCCTCAAATTTGATCACCCAATTAAAAATAGGCACAGATAATGGAGATGGGACTTTAGGAGACAGGGGACAAAATAATATTTGGTAGTCCAGTTAAATGTGATTATAAAAGATAATAAACATTCTCACCTGTTTCACGTTCTTGAGAGAATTAAACCTAGCTTCTCCAAGCTTCGTTTCTGTTCAGGTTTCGACCACGTTGAAAAGTACTTTGTTAAAAGGAAAAGCTCTGGTAGTCTCTTTTATAGCTTTGATTATGATATATATTATCACTAAAATCAAAAGAACTATAAAAATATTATCTGATGCACTGGACTTAAACTTTATTATAATTCTTTATACTAATGTGACAAAAAATTAAAAACATTTTCACACGGGGGAACCAATTTCAATCCAAGTGCACTATAAGAATTAACGAGAAAAGTACATTATACCTAACACAAAGATTGCTGCAAATTTCCTACTAACTAGGCATTTAGGCTATTAGTTATAGACATTTTTTGAGGTAGGTATTAAATCAAATGTCAAAGTATGTCATGCAAATAGAAATATCAATTTCCTGTCAACTAATAGTAAGATACTGCCCTAAGTTCAAATCTAGCAAATATTATTAAAGATTGGTTTGTTGAATGATTAAATCGTAGTCATGTTGAAGTAGTTGCGATTTGGCACGTCTTCTTCTTTTGTAAACTAAGGCATTGAAATTGGTTCCAATTTATTTACAAAAATACCACTCAACGACATTGCTTGAAAACTAAAAATTGGTATGATGAGTTTTTAAAATTTATGTTTTAAACACCCTAAATTGAGAACTGTAACTCAAATACTTTTGATAATAATAATAAAAAATAAAAATAATAAAATAATAAAAAATAAAAAATAAAAACTCCTACGAAACATAGTTTTCTTTTGAGGGCCCACAGTTTTCAATATTTAAATACTGAAAACTATTGTTTGAGCTTGCATACCAAACAGGCCTTGGATCTCTAAAACTCCACAATTAAGCATGTTTAATTGGTAGTTGTATTAAAACGTGTGACCTCCTAAAAAGTTCTAGTGTTGCACCAATTTTTTTTTTTTTTTTTTTTTTGCTTAAAAAAAATAATTAAAAAGAAGAAAAGATGAAGAGAGGAAGCTAAGACCTTAAAGCTGGTGGCAATTATTGATGAGCTAACAAGTGATGCTAGCTTAGTTGGACATTCCCAATATAGACCTGTAAAGGAAAATAATGTTGTTTACATATTAACAACAGATTCTCCATTTCCCTTTCTTCCATTGACTCTCTTGTTATGTAAATTAGATCCATAACTCTAGGACCACAATATTTTTCATCAGTACTGGAATAGCTTGTTATGATTGATTCATAATAAAAGTAGTATCAATAGTGAATCCATATAAGAGTGGTGTTACTCTAATCGCAACAAGCTATATTAGCAATTATGAAAAATATATAGTGTCCCTAACATTTCTTTACTTCTTTGCAAAGCCAAATTGCTTTAGAATGGCTGGATCTGCTGTAAGAACATGTACACAACTGTACTTTAAGTTTATGATGCATCAAATTCCACAAATGTAAAACCATTACAAAAAAGTTGCACACGTTAAATCTTCCCCACAGTTCCCAAACCCCCACTTTCAGCAAAAGTGAGATTGAGGCTGCAATGTAAACCTAAAAGTAAATCCAATATAAAGATTCCCTCGTATTTTAACTTTATAAGCTCAAATATCTAACTTCAGTGCAGATCACAAAGCCTGAAAATCACATGTCTGGACTCTGGTGATGTGAAGTAAGGTTATGCAAAATAATTGGTGAGAGGAGAGGTCTGGTGGAGTCCGAACCATATATAATTATGCAAACACATGCATACCTGCTCTGTGGTCCATAAAATCAAGTTGACACAAGACTTATCCAGCAGATTTGACAAATAAATTTCTGCTATGATGCCAATGGCAGAGAGCAGGTTATCACATCACGGCAAGAAACTAACCAATCATACGGTAGCTTGTGAAGTATAAGTTATGTGGCTATATTTTTAAGTTGAAAGAGGCTTTCATTCAAGAAAACTGTAGTAATGATACATATTCGAGGCATTTAATGATAACCAAAGAGCAACATATGTTCATTTATTAGTCTCCTTGTAACTGCATGTGTTCAACAAAACTCTGCTGAAAGATTGTTAATAAGGTATCTGCATTCATCAAGAAGTGAATGTATGGATTTATTAGCCTTATATATGCTGATTTCTAATAAGATTTACAATCTCCTTGGCTTTTATTTCATCATGCAAGTTTCTAACTCTCAACTTTAGTAGTCATATAGATTATAAATGCCATCACGATGGGGCCAGGAGCTCTGCTATTATACATTTGTGGTGGTGATGCCATTGACCATAAAACTCCCTATTTGAACCCTGAGAACATTTCATGTGAATAGTTGTGATAAATGTCATCGTCTTCTTTTATGATTCGAAAGATGGAAGATGGAGATTTTAACCTACATGTTTCCTATGAAAATACTTGGAAATGTCACCAGTTGTACTATAAAGTTTTTGGCCATAGACAGAGCCATTATTTGACTTGCCACCCCAATTTTTTTATTTATTAAATATTAGTATATACATAGGAACTAATTTTAGCAATTTTGTTCTATAAAATAACATTTTCCCCTCTTAACATTATCATTTATTTTTTTAAGAGTAATTCTATAACCATAAATTTTTTTACAACATTTTTACAAATTATTAAGATAACAAATTCTTACTGAATCGCATTTGAATCCACCACTTACATCATTTTTTTTACTTACTAACAACCACTCACCACATTAGTAACTTGAAAAAAAGTTTGCAACCCTAGCATTTTTCCTCTTTTTAAAGATCATAAAAAAATCTATAGATCTAAAATTAAAAAAACTATACAAGCTCAAATAATTAGCCTAACAACAAAAATTACCAATAATAAAGTTAAAAAAAGTTAAGTCCAATCAATCAATTTTACCCAAAACATAACCTAATCCTTAAAAAAAAATTAAACAAAATAATTTTTTCCTTATTAGTAGAAGGTGTACGCATCAAAGATACATAAAAACAAAAACAAAAAAACTTCAATGGCTAAACTGCAACACACATTTGATAATAAAGCTGTCCCTAACTCTAAGTTCTAACTCCATCTTACTTTTGACTAATACAAATGTTTAATTATGAACGTATACAAATCAGAACATACAATCAATACTAAACTATACTATTTCCCGGAGACAAAAATTTGAAAGTTTTCCCTAATTCTCCGCGAAATTGGAGAAAATTAAAAAATTCTCAATGTCCCCGGAAATGGTGAAAATAAAAAAATAAATTGCAATCATGACTTCACGGATAACTGGGACATAACATAATTTTCCAAGACGGGCCAACCTAAGGCCCAAATTGGAGGCAATTTGGGCCTCCTTTCGTACTTTCGTAATTTATCTGTAATCAGAATTTGAGTTTGTGGGGCTGGAAAAAGACAACAATCTGAAGACAAGGGATATTTGCATTTTCCATAAGCCGACAAAGAAGAAAGAAACTGTGGAAAGGACTAAAGTCAACTAGTGGTTTGACTTTAATTATGGTACGTACTTTATTTCTCAAAAAATATCATTTTCCTAACTTTAACCAAACATTCTAGTTTGCACCGCAAATTCCTCCCCTTTGTTCTTGGATAGGTCCCATCCCTTACCTTCCAAGACTAATTGTTTTTTTTTTTTTTTTTTTTGATAATCACCTTCCAAGACTAATTAGGATTAGGAAAACAATAAAAGTCATATTACACAAAAATATTTTCATAATTCTTGACGTAATCCATTATTATTAGTACTTTATAATAAAAATAGTGTTAGTCTATCAGTAATTTATATATGGAAAGATAATATTGTTTCGGTCAATTGACTCTCTATTGGTATGCTCGACTTTACAAGGAGAAAGCGTGACTCCAATAACTATTGACAATATCATTGCGTGGACATTAAAGCATCTACTATATATGAGATGTGCTGAGATCTCTCATACCAAACAGGAGGGTAACAAGGCAGCTCTTGGATTCATCCAATATGCTCAATTCATTGACGGCTTCATTACATGGATGGAAGAAACCCCTAGTATTGTAGAATCTATTATAAATTCTGATGTAACCATTATTTCAAGTTCTTGAATGAACTTGTTTTAATCATAACATTGTACCACAATACGTGGCAAAAGTATTGTGAAAAAATTTAGGATAAATTACTTTTTAAACATCAAAATTTTGTTTTTATGCTTCATTTAAACATTAGATTTTCAAAAAGTTTCATTAAAAACTCAACATTTCTAAAAACATTTCATTTAAACCCTCTATCACTTTTTTTTTTGGTTAACTCCGTTAAAAATCATGTGATTAGATGGTTTAAATAAAATTTATTTCAAATTTTAAAGTCTAAATGGAACTTATCCAAAACTCTTATATTCAAAATGATTTCAAAATGATTTGACACTATAAGGCTTAAACGAAACTTTTCTTTTTAAAAACTTTAAGGTTCGAATAAAATATTTTGAAAGTTCAACAAGACTTAGATAAATCATGCAAAATTCTATATCTTGATTGCATGGGTTGATGCTCATGAGCCTAGCACGTGGCTAAAGGTGGTTGGGTATTATTTTGAGAAGTCAATTTACTTAGGAAATATGGCTTCCCAAACGAGTGAAAACTTGAACTTTGAAAGTTGAAACCTTTGACAATTCTTGCAGCTGCCCAAAAGTTGGAAGGTTGAAGAAGAAAATTGGGTGTGGAGCCCAACATAGGTGGCCGTCGAGTCTGTATGGCTTGGCTCCAATTTGCAAATAAATTAAATTTGATTCCAAAGTTGATGACTTTTCTGTTTGCCCCAGAAAATGGAATCATAATCATGACGATGAGAACTTGAAAAACCTTCACCTGAAAGTTTTTAAATGACCAATAATATGGAGAGGACAATCCCACTTGCTTCGTACAAATTGCTCGTAAACTCTGCATACTTGGCATGTTCCAGATGGTTTCTAAAAAGCTCATGGTTTGGTACTATCCAAAAAATTTCTAAGTTCCAATTCCATTTAATGGTGTATACATGAAATTTTATGTGACAATGCTATTGTGGTACTATTGTTAGAATACACGTGTACAGTCAAGTGTGCATTTGGATTTGGGTCTTGTGGGAGTCCTATTGTATTACTATATATTGTAATCTCCTTATTTTATAGTGGAATTTATTCTATCACTGCTTGTGAATATGGGCATTCTGAGAACCACGTAAATTCTCTTTGTCTAATTTTTTTTTTTCTCCCTTTTGTAATCTTGTGTAAGTGGGTTTATTTTCACAAATGCGCAAAACTAAAATTATAAACACACATTAAGGATGAAGAGAGCTTTATCAGGCAAGAGAGAGAGCTTGTTGTAACTAGCTAACATATTAAAGTATTCCTTTATGGTCTTCTGTAAGGGTTTCTTTGATGCCCTATGAAAGTTCCAGTGGCTTCATGCATGTTGCTTTACATGCATAATGGAGTATTGATCATTTGATCTTGGGCAGAAAAATATCTACTTAAAAGTGATTTTTCTTGGGGTATTCAGACGCTTTCAGACCTTTGTAGCATTGTTCAGCGTCTTTGGTAGTAAATGTCAATGGTACCAAGCTACCTGCAGATTATGGTGCAGGTTTTTAGTATTATTTCAAAGTTGAAGGACAGATAGCGTGCACAATTTCTTCACTTTGAATATGAAACTTCAGTCTGTCTTTATGTTTTCACGAGAATGTCATCAATTCCGTATGTCATCAAATTTTTCTTTTTATAATTCAATTGTTACAATAAATAAAAAGGGATTCAAACTTTGCTTCTCTTTATAAATGAGACCATATAATGTCACTAAATTACAAGATTCATGACTCAAGAGGACCAATTTTTATGTTCAAGATTTCCTAAACAGTTTTCTTCACTAGCGAACCAAACTCAAAATCCATAGTTTCTAATTAAAGAAATAATTAAACTCCTTGAGAATATTCAAACTTAAACTCCTTGTCTGCTGCTTAGTTTTTCATGAAAGTCATTTATTTACCAAAAAAAAAATAAATAAATAAAGATATTGAGAATATTCAATTAAAATGAGAAAGCTATGTGTTCGTTTAGGAATAGCTTATTTAGCTTTTTGCTGAAAACTTTTTAATGAAAGTATGTTAAAGTATACTTGTACTTTAAAAAAATAAGAAAAGTTGAGGTTTTAAAAAATTATACATAAAAGTTTAAAATTGATACCAAACTCACCTGTAATACGGTCATTGCCCAACGGTTATAGATGGTCTTTTATTTTTATTTTTTTTAGAAAGTGTTCTATATGGTCATTGATTGAAGAGATTTAGTTGTTTTTGACAAATTGTCGTTTCTAGAGTTGCCTTTGTGCAAAAAAAGAAAAAAAGAATAGAGTGGCTAGATTGATGGTCCATGGTCTTGTTAAAATGTTAATGTTTGTTTGGAAGACATACTCTTTGATTTTTTATTGTTTAAGTGGGTGATGTATATTTCTATTTAAGTTTATAATTAGTTTCTCTAAAAAAGATAAGAAGTCATATCATTAATTGATCTTTACCATCTGATTAAGGCACTAACTCATTTTTGTATTAATGGGATTTAAATTCTAGTATATTATTCTATAATTAAAGATTTTATCAATTAAATTATAATTGGAACAAAATTATCAAAAGAGGAAAAAAAATTATAATTAGAACACATACAGATTTGAGTGAAAGTCCAATAATAATGATATAATATTTATAGTGTCTGATGTCTGTGGATGAAATCTCACATTACCCTCCCCTACTGTCTAAAACAAACTAGGATACACACAGCCTGATCAGTGTCTAACTATTACTTGGGTTTCCCATTAAAACATGGAACCAAATCTCCTAGGGGCAATGCATGCCTCCACTCAGCTGTAAAGAAGGCTGCAGCTCTTTTGTGTTCTTTTGGGGTCGCTTTAATGTTTATCGATGAAATGACAGAAGCACTCTTTAGTGGTGGAATTATGTGCCTTGTAATTGGCCACAAGACTTACCCTGATAGGCTTTTAATATAGATGAGAGGTGGAACCTTTAAAAATTGGACAAGTCCAATGAAAGTACTAACTTTATTACTTAGGGTCAAACATAAAAGTAGAAAATTTAGCCATAAAAAAGGAAAAATTAAAGTTAGAAAGACAGGATAAACGGGATTCTTCTTTTTCCTTCGCCTTTTTGTGAGAAAAAGTGTAGAACGGTAGAAATCATGAATATTATTATTACCATGAACAGTGTACAGTATATATGATTATATATGACATTGAAAAGATTATATATGACATTGAAAAGGTTTCTCTTTTTTACCAAAAAAAAAAAAAAAAAAGGTTTCTCTTCAATCTACTGCAATATATTTTTTATAGGAAGTTAGTATTATTCACATCACAATACTATTTAAGTAGGTCTTAGGGATTTTTTGTGCATGACATCTCACAAAAGATAAGGTATAATTAAAGTTGGAGGCTCAACATATTCCTAATTCCATACTTGTTGTCCGCCTCCCTTCAATGCTAGTTAGTCTGCACAAAAGTTAGCTTCTTGGTAGACATGCCTGAACTCTCCTCGCCATTCTCTAGTGAGCAGGTTTCTACAATGAAAGATAAGCACATAGATGCACATGGTGGAGTCGTTAGCTCATCATGTAAATACTGAAAGGGAATCCACCTCGAGGATAATGTCTCTAAAACCCTTATCTCATTCAAAAGCCAATCCTACGTACTCTAGTTTCAATGTTCGTTATAAGGCCTATATTAAGAGAGAAACCTCTCAACCAGTTCCCTAAATGGTCATGGATTAGGTCTCCATCTCCAACCGGGTCAGCGTTACCTTAGGCAATATTGTCATAAGTGTTTAGTTTTACATTTCAAACAAAGTTTAAGTCCAGTGCACTAGAACCAAGTCCTTACTATTTCATATATGTTCGATCTTGCCAAGTAAAGACAACTAGAGTGGCATGTTGTGGTTCTTGTGATTGCATATAAGTCATGTGATAGTATTTCAGTCCATGTTAGTAACTCTCGTGAATATGGTATGATTTGGTAATGTAAATATGTAATGATCTGCTTGAAGATGAGGTTATTCTGTGCTACCCAAATTTCCCCAAGTCACAAATGTGAAGAGTATTGGCCAAGGGAAGTGTAGGTGGGTCTGTTAGTTAGGCATCTAGATAGCACCAACTAAAAATATCTTGGTGGAAGAAGTTGCCAAGTAAAAGAACCAAACACATTTTGTCCCAAAAAAAAGTTGGGCAAGATATGCATTGGAGTTTAGTAAAGTTCACATTTGGGCATTGATCAATTGCATTTTGTTACTTATTATGTACGTTTCAGAAGAAAAAGAGGGGTTTGGGTGGGACTTTGCTAAAAAGTTTCTAATATGGTTTGTTAAAGGTGCATGTCGATTTTAAAAACTGAACTCGATCCCCTTATAAAAGTTCTTTTGAACAAATATTTCTTAATTAAGCATTTGGGGGGGGCCAACTTCAGTGGCCTGACCGGCCATGTGCTAGAATCCAATGCCAAACATTATGATAACTCCTCCTCATGAAATTTTGAATAAGAGGCAAAGCGATATAACTATGGTGAAAGGTATAATAAACTAACCTGCAAATACTTGTGACTATAGTATTGCAATAAATGGGGTATTCAGTCCCATGTTTTATATATATATATATATATATATATATATAAGAGAATCCGACCTTACTACTAAAAATCACAATCTTATCGACATCATCTATTTTAATTTGAGAAACTAAAATAATAACATACTTTTTTGATGTCTAAAAGGTGAAGCTTAGTATTGGTATTGAGCTATAGGCTTTATTGTAAGTGAATTACATAATTGTGTTTTGATTTATTGCTTTGTCCTTTTGTTTCAATATTGTGCATATGTGTTGCTTTAGTTTACAGGAAGCAAAAGGTTTATCACTTACCAACAAGGCATGGGTATATAACAAGCTAGTTGACAACTATATATGAACTAAGTATAACTCAAAAGGGTGTGTATGCGAATTTCAGGTAGCTAACCATTTTCCCATTGTAAAAATTGGCAGAAACCAAAAAGTAATGAAGTTTCATCACCACAATCATTATTGTCAATATTGCATCATTTAACTAATCATTAATTTTATCATCTACTTATCTTCATCTACATTGTCATCACTCATCATCATATGTAACGCCACCATCATTGACATCTATATTGATGAGGACAAAAATGAATATGACACATTTTGCCGTTAACTGTAAGCTTGTATATTGTTGTGCAGTCCAAATAAAAATATTTATATATTTTAAAGTGGAGAGTGGAGACCACTCATCAATAACAAATTTAAATTAAATTGTAATTGCATTCTAATTTTGTATCAACTATCATCTATCATGTACCATTCTAATTAGATTTTACACTCTCTATTAATTCTGTGCCTAGTGTGAAGTGTCTCTCTAATTTAAAACAACTTCAAGCTCATTTAAAAATACTTCCAAACTATTTGAAACTAATTTCAACCTATTTGAAACTAATTCAATTTTTATTGTCTACTAGCTTCTACTAGTTAGCTTAAAATTTACAAAAAAAGATTATTAATTCAAGTATAAACTTTAAAAAAAAATTATCATGTTCCAAAAAACTATTGATATATTTTATAAGAACTCAATTTTCATATAATTTATTTGAAATTGTACTTATTAACTAAACTCATTATATTACAATAACAAAGAAAAAATTACTTGTAACTAAATTCATTATATTACAATAACAAAGACAATGGTTATGAAGTAGAAGCTAAATATAAAATAAGTTAAAAAATATTTTCACCTTCTACTTCTTATTGGAGGATTGACATTGAAAATGAAACTGTCATAAGATTTTTTTTTTTTTTTTTTTAATTCAATAGCTACATTAGGAATAAAGGATTTGAATCTTAAACGTTTTTGTTAGAAACATTATGGGATACTAATTGAGTTACAAGATTCTTGGTAACTATCCTGAGAATTAAGTCTCGATCCTATTTGAATAACTAATATAGGTATAAGAGTCAATAAAGGACATGATTTTATAAAGGACATGATTTTATAATTATTATATATGGATGCCAGCTTGTTTACAATTGATGAAATTAATGACTATTGTAACATGTATAACAAAGTAAATTACACTATGTTTTACACTTACTACACAGCCTATAGGGAAAAGGATGCTTTCCAATCGCAATAATTATTATTTGCATTGAGTCTAGAATGCAAATATCCAATGCATGAGATATTTTCCCCACTAGGCGAGTTTCTTTATGCTGAGAATAAATCATGCTCCATGGATTAATTTAAGCCAAAAAAATAAATAAATGAAATATTAAAAATTTTGTATGGAAGGGTTAATATTGAAAATAAAAGTGGCATGAGAATTAAGCCCTCTCTTTAAATCAGTATAGATAAGAGTCATAGGTTTAAACTCTCTCTCTCTCTCTATATATATATATATATAAAATATATTCTTCTCAAAAAAAAAAAAAAAAAACTCTCTAAAAAATAAAACTATAGATAACAGTCAATAAAGGACATAAATTTAGAATGATATGAAGTTATGCCATCAAGCGAAAATTATTGAATACTCCGAAAGTACTATAAAAGCATATTCTCTCATCTCATATGAATTATAGGTCCCACCATAAATTTAATAAGTGGGATTTACAGTTATAGGAGAAAAGGAGTATGCTTTTATGGTACTCCGAAAGTACTCAATAATTACCCGCCATCAAGAGGCTCCAATCTCATTAGCTATCAATGCAATCACAACTTATTTTCAAAATTAAAGCAAAATATATATATATATATATATATATATATATATAGTGAATGATATAATTTAATCATACATATAGAAAGTTCTACAAAGAAATAAGTAACAGTGTTTTATTAATTAATAGATAGATGAAGATTTTATGGCATTCATTCTGTAGCCAGTTACACCAACTGTGACCCTCAGATACACAGTCTCTACTAAAGTCTTCCAAAAAAAAAAAAAGGATACAGTGTCTAGTTTTTATCTCCTTCTTTGACAAGTGCATAGACTGTAATGTCAATTTCACTCATGTTGGAGAAAAGGTTAATCACAGAAAATCTCCATCAACCCTCTCTCTCTCTCTCCCTCAACAGTCAAACACAGGATTTCATGTGTAGTAGAAGAAGTGCTTAGGGGTTAGGAGAGAGAAAAAGACAGTATCATGGTATTGGTAGCTTCATGATAATTATCTCATGTGACAGAAGAAATAATAGCCATCAAACCCTTTTGAGAATTGCCATATCCCAACACTTTGGAATTTCATATATATATTTCTATATATCTTCCTTCAACACAGAAAACACACAACCTGCAGCAATCATCATGTCCTCTCGCCTCTTCCTCTCATCATCATTAGCCCCTCACTTTCATCATCACCACCCACCAACCCCACTAAAACTCCCATTCTCCTCAAAGATCAAAACTGGAAGAAAGAGAAAGAAGAAAGAAGAAAGAGAAGCTTTTAGTTTTAGAAGTTGAAGACATGGGTTCACTCAAGAAGAAGAAACGCAACCCTACCCCACCCTACCCTCTCATTTCTAGTTTGTTTTGAGTGAAGGGTCTTCTTCTTCTTCTTCTTCTCTACCCTTTGATGTTATTTTCTTCTCTTCTCTCGGGGAATCGAAGCCTTATGGTCCGATTGTTTGCTAGATCAAACAAATCTAAACTAGTTTAAGAGCTATTATTCATATGGGTTTTCTTTGTTTTTTTTTTTCACCTTATTAAGTCATGAGAGTTTCAGGTAGATATTTTTCGGCTGTGCTTGTTGGAGTTGGCATGAAGAAATATCATACCATGGTATGTGGTACGTCGTTTGTGCTTTAGGATAACATGTAGCTCTCTCTCTCGCAGTAGTGCTAAATATCATTACCATTTACACTGCTTTATTTGGTTGTGTGTTTAAATTGTATTGATGCAAGTTTCAGAAAACAGTTTGAGGTAGATCTAGATTTCTATATGTGTGTATGGCAATAAATGTTGTTCCTCGATCGGAAGATGAGCTGGTAAATCATGTGGACATTTATTTATTTAGATGTTAATAGTTATTTTCTTCTGTGCTATAGATCCATCATTTACTCTGCTAGCTAGTACAATCCTTGAACAAGGGTTCGTTATTCTTTTGGGTTTGACTCGTCAGATCTTATATACTATTAGTAATTCCTTGCAAAACCTGATATGAGAGAGAATATATACTTCAATATTGTGATAAGTTATATCACCATATCCGGCTTTGTTCTCGAAGTTTTCAAAGTTTGGACTTAATTATTTCCTTTTTCCTTCTTCATCAATTGATCTGTGGACTATGATGACAGCACAAGATTGTTGCTTCTACACAAATTAATAATAACCAAGATAATCTAGTAAAATAAACATATGTTTTAAACCTAGTTGAGTCAAATAAGGATCAATCTATTTTAAGTGAAATTGAGAGTCTATATCATAGATCTTGATTTTAGATAGAGTTATGTTATTTAAAATTTTAAATGACATAATAATACATTAGCTTTTAGATTTATAAAATTTAATCTTCAACAATAAATGGATTATCTCCATTTCATATGAAGTTGAGAGGATTATAAGTAAATGTTACTTTTCTTCACATCTGAAATTCTAATAGGAATTCCTTAATTAACAGATTGCAGCTTTAAAGATAGATTTGTTATAAACTAGTTGGACTCAATTCATTTTCTTCCCTAAGCTACTGCTTTTGGGGCATGTAAATGGTTACTTGTGCCTTGGCTGCTAGCAAAAAATAAAAACTTTGGCCTTGGTTCCAAAATGAAGGGAAATACTCTTTGTTTGACCTTTGCCTAATCAGAAGTTCTTAAGCTGATCTACATCAGGAAATCATTGTGTTGGTTCTCGGGGCTCCTGAAATATTTCTTTCTCTCTTGTTATGCTTAACAATGCACCACTCATTCACTATTTTGTTGCCAGTTTATGAACTTTTTTCTTCTAAGGTGCCTGCTGATTCTTTGTGCATGCATGCTGCTTAATGCACCACAATTTTAGCTAGTTTCTAGTTCTTTCTTTTCTTTCTTTTTTACTTTCTTTTTTTATGCAAGATAGAAACTCTACTTTAACTTAATCTACGTGTATATGTGTGTGAAATTTCCTTCTGGAGATTTGAATTCCAACTCTTACCCCCCACAACTCTTATACTTGTGAAGTAATTATCGCACCAAAGTTATGCGATGGTGCTAGTTTCTAGTTCTTACAAGTTCTTCTTATACAATTTTTCTTCTTAAAGCTCCACTAGGATTGTAGGGTTACAAATTGGTGGAGCTGCAATAAGTTTTTAAGCACCAAGAAAATTCCCCAATTATTTTAAATTAAGATTTTTATCATGTTTGAATAGTAAAGTTTTTTTTAAAAATAAAATTTTAATATTTACATAAATAAAGAGCAAAGATTCAAATCTTGATTCTTTTCATAAAGGAAAGCAAGTAATGACAATGAAGGTGCGTTTAGGAAGCGCATTTTGTGCTTCTGGTTGATTTATTTATTTTTTATTTTTTATTTTTTTTAAGTCCAGCGCCTGGTGCATTGTTCATGGGAAATGAACAGTGTAATCATGCATATAAATAGTAAATTCATCAATGAACAGTAATTAAAAAAATATTTTTTATTATTTTCAGTTTTTAGTAAAATAAGCGGTATCCAAACGCACACTAAGTTACAAACTTACAATTCTATTAGCTTTTTTTTGTGTTAAAAAATGCAATTCTATTAGCTTTAAATAGTTTGTAAACCATTTTTTGGGGAAATAGATACACAGTTGAGGTATGTACACAAATATGTACAAGGATGCACATTTGTGTATACGTACACACAAATAAAATCTGAGGTACAGACAGGTGCAACAGTGCATGTACTGTATTTGTTAACTTCTGGTATGGTTCTATGCACATTGACATACTCAACAGAATGTCAGATCTCTTAAATTAACCATTGTTGCTTCCAAAAGTTTCTATTTAAGATTTGCACCTACGTATGCAGTGATGGGAAAAGAGCTAATTGCAGTGTTCTTCAACACCTTCACCCGTATGCGGGGATATGCCTTTCAGTCAATGTCTATCAGAAGAAAAAGAGAAACACGTGCAGAAAAACAACTTTTCCTTTTCCTTTTCCTTAATCTTTTTCATTGATGACTTGACTTTAGTTTAATATGACTTTCTTTGATATTTGCATCCATTTATTTTTAACTTTGCAACCCCAACTTGGCATTATTTTGAATCCATTTATCAGAGTCACTGGTGAATTGCAGAGTAACTATTTCTGAAGTTTGGTCACTGAAACTATGACTGTTTAAAACTGTGGATTCCATCTTCTACATGCGTTGAGCCTATGCCTATAGAAATTTATGGCTTATTATCTAATTCAAAATAGAACTTCCTCATGAGAACATGGATGAAAAAGGGTTTTGACAAAGGTTATCTTCTTAGGGCTGACAAGTTGGTATATTCATCTGTCTCCATCATTAGGTGCACTATATTTGTTGTGTCTTATCACTGATGTATGTTGAATCTACTAGAGACTACTCGTCTCATGTTAACAAACAGCAACATTGTTGAATCTACTATAGACTACTCACAGGTTCTGAGTACCATATTTAAATGAAGAAAAAATAATCTTTATATGTGGAATTTGGGGAAAAACAATTAGAATGATGTAGTGCCTACCCATTACTACGGAAACACAACTATGCTGAGTTTTTTTTTTTTTTTGAGAATCAACTATGCTGAGTTAAATCCGACAACTTTTTAGTTTTTTGGTTTAGGAAGAATTTATGCGGTGATGAGGTGCGAGAAATGCTAGGAAATTTAAGAAGATTTAGAGAATAAGATCTTTAAAATGTGGACAAAGAGTCTATTTTAGAAATTTCTTCTTCTTCTTTTTTGACAAAATTTAACTACAAAATTAGTTGTAAATATATTTTGAAAATCTAAAATCTAATTGTTAAATTGTATGCTCTTTATGCTTTTAATACACATATCAAATTTTGTATCAATCAAATATTATATATTATATGATTTGTTAGTTTATATTTTACATATAATTTTAAACTACAAAAACTTGCAAATTAAATAATTTATTGATAACATAACTATTGATCTTTAATTTTCTAAAAATTTTGAAAGCATAAAGAATATAAAAAGAAGATGTAATTGAATGGTGGATTTGTCAAAATTCATCTTCAATAAAAAAAATATTAATGTATTATCACAACAATTGAATAGTGTGTGTGTGTGTATAAGGTTTTACAATTTACTAAGGCATACATTAGTAATCGAATGGTGGATTTGTCAAAATTCACCTTCAATAAAAAAAAAAAATATTAAGTAAGGTTATAACCTAAGGCTACAACCAATTTTGCAACTAAATTTATCTTCTTTTTTTTCATCCCATGTTTGGGGTGGGGAAAGCTCATGCAAGATTGGAGTAAGATAGGTCAGAGCAAATGCATTTTACCATCCAAAATGAGGTGGCTCTAATACTAATAAGATAGAGACAACAATTTATTTAATTTATTATGATGTATTATCACATCAATTGAATAGTGTGTTTGTGTGTGTGTAAATATATATAAGGTTTTACAATTTACTAAGGCATACATTAGTAAACCACTTTAGAAAACTTTTTATGAGAAAATGAAAAAGTTCCGAGTTCCCATAAAAAGTTTCCAAAATGGATGATTAATATGTATACACACACATAAACTCCTGGATGCCAAGGGTGTCCTTGGGGTGATCCTGTAGTTTCTACGAGGTGGAGACGATGGGATCAACCCATAGATTTTCCTTCCTTTTGCCGCATTTTGCCCAAAGGGTTGAAGGGAGATAATGCATCAAGATGTTTGCAAAGGCTAGCTTAATCCTCTTCCCCAAAAATCCCTCATCTAGGATCCGTAGGAGAGCTACCAACTCCAACTACCTTCCATATACATGCCATACTAGATTTGAGATGGGTTAAGGGTGAAATTCTTAAAATTTAATATGATTTAGTATGTAAAATATTTAAAGAGTTATGGTTTGGAAAGCCTCTTTCTATCTTCTTTGTGTGTATGTGTGTACGGGCAACGGCGCTCTCGCTAATTAAGGACAAGATTTTGGTATTGTTTTTAAATATTAAACTCTTTATATATTTTTTGGCTAGATAAGGATAAGACTTTATTTAAATGTGAATGTTGATCCTAATTCCTAGCTCCTAAGCTATCTCTTTCCTTTGGTTTGAGATTCCATTTAAGGAAAGAAGATGATTCTCTCTTAAAAAAAAAAAAAGACGGCTGATGTTGGAACAAAAATGAAATTCCAACAAACTAATTAAATGGACTAGTTAATATTGCCGAATGGTTTCCTGCTTTGCATTGATGATATTTATAGTGCATCTTCTTCAAAAATAACATATTTGAGACCTAATTGCTTAGCCATAAACACTGCATAAAGGATGCAGAGTAATCTTCATATGTTTTAATTTTTTAAGATCAGCATGAAAGCTAATTATGTGGCATGTCAATATTGTTACCAAACTAATAACAAGTATAGTTCTCAATTCTCATAGTAATGGTACAGCAAAAAAGTGATATTGATAGCACATTTTTACACTCGAAGAATTAAATTGAATCGATCATTCAAGAACGAAATGAAAATTTCTCAATGATCTTTAAATTACAATCTCGCACTTAATTTTTGGATCGAAATCATATTTTGACCCTCGTAAATATTTTACTCATGATGGTGGTGGGTTGGCCCATTGGGCTATATTTGTCATGTCCTATTGTTCTTCTTTTTGATGCTGATGTCCTATTGTTCTTTGATCATTGGTCCCTCGTGAATAAGAACAAGTATAACAATGGGCCAGGTCAAGGCATTGTATGTGCTTTGTTGTTGGTTTTTTTTTTTTGGGAGTATATGCTTTGTTTTACTAATGGTAATAGGACTGATATACAAAGGTTTTGAAGTAGAGAACTATACTTAATCCTTCAAGTGATCATGGCCAATCTAAAAAAGAAAGCAACAAAAGATAAAGAAGAATATCTTCTACTAATAATAATGATGATGATGATGATGATGATGTTCATTCAAAAGAATTTGTAATCACCAAAAATCTTATGGGTTATTAACTGATACCTATTAAAAGATAGTCCTAAGTATTTTTTTTTTTTTTTTTAAGGAAGTTAAGGAAGCGAACTCAATTAAGGGGAAAATGATGCAAGGGATGAGAATATGGTGAAAAGTGGGAAGTTTATATCTGTTTGTTTCATTAATATTTTCTAGAAAATGAATAATTTTTCAAGAAAAAAAAATTCTTGAAAACTATATCATTTTCTTATGTTTGGTAGCAACTTCAAAATGTGTTAGAAACTACCTCTTGACTTTCCTTATTTAATTTCATATGGGATATAGTTGTTTTCTTTATTTAGTTTTGCATGAGATAAAGTTGTTTTCCATAAAATTTTAGAGAAAAACAATTTTATCTTATGCCAAGCTAAACAAAGAAAGTTAATAGATAGTTTTCCTTTAACTTTTTTTTTTCCTAGATACTATGAAATATAGGAAAATGCATAAAATTATTTTTACATAAAATTTTCCATTAAAACAAATGGAATATCAAAACTACTAACATATTTCACAATCAATGGAAACTACAACATGAAATGGGATTTGAAGGAAAGATAAGTGTAAGGGTTGGAGACATAAGGGTTTGCTTAGAATGGAAGGAGATGGAGGGAAGTGAAAACTATGAAAATTTTACATGTTTTTAATTTTTATACTAGAAGAATGGTAATCCTAAATATTTATTGCATGACCTACTTAATGTGTCAAGTTGTTACTGATTAACCTGAGCTAATTTAGTACAACGATGAATTGGGTTTGGATTGACCTACTTATCCACATTCTACTTAAATAAATTTATTTACTTGTTATTTAAATGGCTTGAAAGTTTGAGGCCCTCTTATGTTGAGTCTATTTACACTTTTTCTTTATTTAATTTTTTAGTTTCAATTCTTCTAAAAAAAATTAGTTTCAATCCTTAATTCCAGTTTTTGTGTTTTATTTTATAATTCATTAATAATAATTTTCTTCCTTATAAAATAACTAAAATTTAAAATGGAGAAAATTAGACATATGGCACATAATAATTTTTTTTTTTTGGGGAGAAAGCGGCACATAATAATTTAGTAGAGTATAAATGAAATACAAAAAGTGATATATGAAATATAATTGAAATACCAATTTCATTCATATTTTAAAAAACAAATAAAAGATTTAAAAAAAAAAAAGGTAAATTCCACTAACATACCTAGATATTTTGGTTAATGCCAACCAGGTTCAAGACTTTTCAAAACTAGCCAGTTTGATCTCTAAAGCCAACTTAGTCCCTAAACAGTTAGTTATTTTTCTCAATTGTTTTAAGGACTAAACTGGTTTTAGAGACTGAATGGGTTAGTTTTGAAAATCTTGAATCTAGTTAGCATTAGCCCAAACCAGGCTATAAATGAAATTCACCCCAAAAAAATATAATGAAACTACTAGATATTTTTTATTTTCAATTTACTCTCACAAACAAAAAAAAAAAAAATTATGACCCCGTTTGGTACGTAAGTTTAAACACAAATTTTCAGTTTTTAACAATATTATATGTATTTAAAAAAAAAAAAACTGAAAATTATTATTTAAATACATGTTTGACACGAGCCCTATATATTGCATTTCCTTTCTATTTTATAATAATTTTTATTCATCCATTCCATTTATATAAACAGTCCGTTAAATGTTAATCAAACGTCCCTTATTCAATCTGATCAAATCCCACTCAGACAATCACATCACACATATCCCTACCAACAGGGCGTACTTCTTGCTTTCGATGTTCTCATCTCCACCCAACAATCTCTCTCTCTCTCTCTCTCTCCAATATTTTCCATTTCCTCAAAAATCAAAAACCCAGTTCGAAAATTTTCGAATTTGCTGAACCCCCCCCCCCACAAAAAAAAAAAAACCAGAAAATCAAGGAAGTGCAATATTTTCTGAGCAAAGTCAAAATAATATTTGGGTTTACAGTGAGAGCGCGAGAAAATTAGGGTTTCTGTGTGGTTGGGTCAAAATCGGTGATGCTTCGCGAAACTGTTCGATTCGATTCGATACGTATTGGATTTGGAGGAGCCAGAGTAGCTGATTGATTGAAACTAGGGTTTCGGATTCTGAGTATGGCCGAAGCTCGTGGTGGCCGAGTCACCATCACTCTTGGGCGTAGTGGCCAGGTTTCTCAATCTCTCTATTAGGGTTTTATTTCCTCATTCTAGGGTTTTGTTTTGTTTTTTGTTTTTTTTGTTTTAAAATTATTTCATTTTGATTGAATGGCAGAACATTATTATTGTTTAACTCTGTATGGTTTCCGAGAAAAAAAAAAAAAAAAAAAAACCCTAGTGTAACTAGTTCTTTCTATTGGGGAATACAAGCAATATAGTGCAGTGGATATTATTATTTTTGAATTAATTGTTCTATTTTATTGGTAACCTAAGTGGGGAAAGTTAGGTTTTCGACTTTTCGGTGAGTTGGGGATAGTATAACTTTATTCAGAGTGGTGTTCTGTAAGTGCATTGACTTGTTGTGTGCCAATCAATTTTTACAGGTAGTAAAGCGGGCTACTCAATTATCGGGTGTTTCGAATGCTGATTCTGTGGCCGCGGCTGGGGCTAAGCGGTCTGTGAGAGATAGATTAGGAAGTAATGCAGATAGTTCTGTGTCGCATCGGAGTGAACTTAACAACAAACGGTGTGTCTTGCTCTCCTCTTTTTTAAGTTCATTGTGGTGACCTAGTTGTATGGCTACTAGTCTTTTCCGCTTGTTTGCTATTTACGTGTTTTGAACTTTCAATATGCACTCACCAGTGAGCTGTAATTCATATTATAATGTAATGACGGGTGTGGGTCGTGTGTTCAAAACCTACTGGGTGCATGTGTAACATACCAATAAAAAACTTTCAATAATTCCTTAATTCATTTGGGTGCTTACGAATTATATCATGTATGGGATAATTGAAAACATTTCAACATTTTTATAAGTGTGGTTATGGAGCTAGACAAGGTTTTGGGGGTTTTTTGGGTGCATGGGTTTTTTGAGCATGGTGTTTTCAACCATTTTCTTGCATAAGGGCTTATGGTTATAATTTCCATTTGCAGACAACGATCAGATATTAGTTCACCAAGTTTGAGTGCTAATGGTTCGAATGGTAGTAAGTTTATTCTGAAGCAATCGCAATATCATTACATTTCTGTTATTCTGTATTAGTTTTCCATTACTAATGTCACTTCCGTTAAAAAAATAAGATGTGCGCATTGGTAGAGATGACCTCCGATATAAACTCATGCAAAAAAATGCATTTAGACGAGTTCAGAGTGATGATGATCAGAACCGTGGTGACCTTCGTGAGAAGCTGTCAAAGGCAGTTCGACCCCCAGCACCTATTGTTGATTCAAGGCAGCGCCTGCCTGAACCAAAAGACACGGGTTTCTTGGGGCGAATTCCCCCTACAAGAAGTGCAGATGATTTGCCTCGGATGGACTCAGTGAGAAGTTCTTATTCTACTTGGACGTTGGATCATTTAAGACGAAGATCGCCTGATAGAGTTGTTGGTATGGGTGCTTCTAGGGACCACTCCCCGCCTAGGAACATGGAAGAACAACATAGAAGGCCATTGAACAGGACACATGATTCAAGATCAGTTCCATATATGAGCAAAGAAGTTTTTGATACTTCAGGACCTATGAGTACCACACCTTTCATGGCAAAACCTGCAGTACCTCCAATACCTGCCAAGCCTGTGCCACCTCCTCTCGGACAGCTTCCTCCACCACATCCACCACTAACCAGCCTTGCACAAAAGAGTTCGTATATGGTAATGCTACTTATTTAGCTACTTCTAAATCAAGGGAATCTAGGTGGTTGAACTCTATCAACAGCCTGGTTTCTTGGATGAAATGCCACTAAATAGTGTATTTTACTATTCATTTTCAAACAATGGAAATTTAGTTTTGTGCTAATTGATAACCTTTGTTATTAATGAGTTATGTAGGGTGATGAACAGCAGCAAACTGTTGATGGCTTGTTGCAGTCACTGGGATTGGGAAAATATGTCATTCTTTTCAAGGCTGAGGAAGTATGTTATTTGTTCTTTGGTTGCCTACTTTGACAAATATCTAGAATTTTCTGATGTCCTGAATCATGCACAATTTTATGTAAAGAGTGAAAGTCACCCATTTTCATCATTATATAAAGGTGCATGCTAAGCAATCAGAACCAACAACAAAAAATAATGCTAGGGTTTAATTATATTTCCTTTTTATTTTACATTGTTTCACTGTACTTCATTTGTTTTTTGTGATTAATGCGCCACATTACCCATGCCTCCTGCTTCTTCAAATATGAGAATCTGGGAAGAATAATCTTTGAAATACATGATAAATCTTTTCACAGTAGTAATATCCAATAAATGGGTCTTACCTATTAAAGAGGAAAATACTTGGCTGTTGGTTGTTGTGCTTGATATCCATAAAAACATCACTCTTTTAGTTTTTACCAAGGTGGAATATTTCCGATTTCTCTTTGGTTCAATTGTATTTATCTCAGTGTAAAGGCATATGCCTCTTCATTCCACCCTCCCCCCTCCCTCTTCTCCCCATCCAAAAAAAAAAAAAAACAGAGGTTTCTCCAACTCAGCTTTGTGCCTTACCTTCATTTTTCTAAGGTAAAAAATTCATTGAATTAATCTAAGTAAATTTTTCCAACATATCACGGGATTTTTTGTTTATATTCTGCATGTTTTAAGTATATCTCCAGCATTGGAAAAATCTTAATTTTCATAGCCTTTTATTATCAATGGAATACAAGGTCAGATATCATAACCATTGTAGGTGCAAATCTAAGCATTTCATAAATTGACATAGCCTCTATAGTCTTCTTGTCCAACTTTGTCACAAAAATTGCATTATCAGTAGTTTTGTTCTTTTTGAATAAAAGGTTAGATGATTTAGGTTTGGCTCACCGCACTCAATTTTTAATGGTATTGGTCTTGGATAGGATTTTTAGTTACTAAAATCTCCCAGTTACATGCCTATATGCTTAATTCCAATGGACATTTACTTTTATGGTTGCTTAAGAATTGAATCTTTTATGCTACAAAATGTAATCAAAGCGTTAGGTATGGGTTATTTGAACATTTGATTTTCTAAAAAAGTAAAATGAAGTTAAGTAAGAAGAAAAAATTTCTAGGTGTACGTACTTGTTCCTGTTTGCTAATTATAGAGAATTCATTCAAATGTGGATTGATGTGGTGAAGATCTGAGACATGATCTTTGCTTTAACAATTCAAAATTGACTCCTATAGTTTGAGCATGCCACTACTCATCTGTGTTTTTTCTACAATCTTAATTTATTTTTCTTTTGCCTTCTCTCTTTTTGGTAGAAGTTACAATCTTACTTGATTTGTGTTTAGATAAAACTTTAAAATAATGCAGTGATTTCATAAGGTTTTGACACATATCCAGTGCACATCATGTCACATGGAAATGGTTATGAATGAGAGGTCTTCAGCTTATAGGTAATGGTGTGGAGGGATCATCAGAAATTCAAGCATGAATGAAAGGTTCCTTATCGAGCATGTTTAGTGGATCATCAAGAACTCTAAAATTTATCTTTGCATCGTTATTTTGTTGTTGTTTCCTATTCATTGTATTGGCTGTGTATGGAGAGGAGGTCATGTTTCTTTAATTTGCGAGTGCTGTAGCCAGTATCCATTTGATCATATAAAATTATTAATTCCTATTGGATTTCAAATTGAATGACCAAAACCTTAAATGTGCTTTGTTAGGTTTTAAAGTAGTTTGCATTGAACAAAGATAAATCTTTTACTGCTTACTTTTTAATTCAGCTGATATCTGATAAAATTGACTTGATATCTAGGTGGATATGACTGCATTGAAGCAGATGGGGGAACATGACCTCAAAGAACTGGGGATCCCTATGGTATATTTTTCTGTTCTGTTCTTTCTCAGCCTTTTTTTTTTTTTTTTTTTTTAAATTATTTAACTTTTGCTCTCCTTTTTTTTTTTTTGGTTTCTTTTTGTGTGTTATGTGGTTAAAAATCAACTTATAATATTTTGCTTTTCCAATTTTTCAAAATTTTAATGAACCTTAAAATTCAGTAGCAAATGAAGAAGCATGTTTGGATTATCCAATTGTTATCAGATTATGTTTTTTTTTTTTTGGGGGGGGGGGGGGGGGGGGGGTACTGTAGTTTGGGGATCATTCCATTCACCGACAAATTCAGTTGTAATCTGTCTCCCAACCATTGTTCATTTTCATTTCAAGTTCTCATTATCGCTTTGTTTGTTTGGCTAGAAAACCTTTTATGAAGATAGTTTTCTACATTTTCCTGTGTTTGGTAACATAAAAAAAATTGGTCAATGGAAAACTCTTATAAAAATAAGGCTTATTTTCTATAGATTGTTTTCCAAAAAAAAAAAAAAACTGGAAAACAATCTCTCTCTCTCTTTCACGCGGCGCATAACTCCTATAAATATTATCTTCTTCTAACTCTGGAAATAATATTTTCTTTCGCTCATTCAGCCTTTCTCACAATAAAATCTCTCATTTCTTCTCTACCTTTTGTTTTTTCTCTCTTCTCACAACCTCACTATCACCCTCTCTGGTAACTTCTCTTCCCATAGATTTCTCTCTCTATCTGCCTTTCTTCTCTTTTTTCTCCCTATTTCTTCTCCCTCTATGACATTATTCTTTAATAAGGTTTTTTTTTTTTTTTCCTCCTCACAGATCTGTGAACAGTTCTATAACAATTTTTGGTATTTATCAAACTATTTGTACTGGATTAGTTTGCCAGTAAAACTATTTGGCCTATATGGCATTTTGAACTATTTAAAATGGAACTTATGGGTATATTGGTTATTTTGAATTATAAGAAGTTTGGTTAATATATATATATATATATATTGCTCTTGATTTGTGCCACTATAGTACACTTCCAGTGTACTTGGATTTTTTCTAATAAAATTTCTTCCGTTACTTATCAAAAATTCTGTTCATATACATGAACAAGATGAGTAGTTGAGATCATGAAAATTGGACAGCTAATTTTGATTGTATCCATTGTCAAAATTTTAGTTTGAAAATCAAATTCATGCTTGGTTTTTTATTTTTTTATTTATATTGATTACATTAGGTGGGTTTACACAATACACATATTATACATGTTTTAAATTATACAAAAAATGTTATAAAACTTGTGGATACCAAACACCAGAAAACGTTCTAAGCCCATTTTCGAGGTTGTTACCAAATACCGGAAAATGAGACAGTTTTCTAGAAAATAAACCATTTTCTAGAAAACGTTAATGCTGAAAAAAAGAGAGCGTATGTAGTGCCATGTTTCTCTTTCCTTAGTGGAAAGATAAAAATGCAGCGTCAAGATGCTTTTGTATTAATAGGTGCTTTAAGAACATGAAGTTTGAGATGATATGTATGATATTATATTGCGTTAAATGCCTATAGTCACTATGCACAAAGAAACTAGAGAAATCTCCATAACTAATCTAATTTGAATCAACAGCAGAGTGAATAGCTGATTGGTTGTTTAGAGGCATTAGTCAGTAGCCACTCTGCTAGCTATGTTGGTTATTGCCTGTTGACCTGCAATGATTATATCTTAATGTAAAGATCTCTGTTTGTCTCCTAAGTATGTGTGGTTTCCAATTTGATGATCCAAATGCTTTGGTTCTGTTTTAAAACAATTCTACAATTCAAATTTTTTTCCTCACCTTACTTTTAAATGCTATGTAAAACAGATGCTCTGATATCTTCTCTGTGTGGGTTGCTCAAGTCTTATTGGACCCAAGTCCTACCAAACCCCCCTTCCCTCTGCTTCAGATTATTTATTAAATTTAATATTCAATTGTTAGCATTAGTGGGGGAGGGGTTCATATTTGGTTCTCCTCATACAGGAATGGTAGCCTGGAAAGTGGGAGAAGCACACAAGTAGTTGGGTGACTGAATGTTCCTCACTCGTGTCTGTTTTTGTGTTGTGTGAATATTTTTTTGCATGTCATAGGCATCATCACATTCTGTGTGTGTTTCTTATAAAGGATGTTTGAATCGCAGGGGCCTAGAAAAAAGATTCTCCTTGCTCTTGCACCTCGATCTAAACGGCAACCATGACAGTGAGTGTTTCAAAGCAAAATTGATTGGAATCCTCTGTTCGTTTTTGCAATGGGGAGCAATTATCAAGAGTATTTTACATGAAATGAATATTGTGTACCTACTCAAATTGGGTGTGAAAGCGGCCTATGAATCAGGTCTCACATTTTTGCATGGAAAGAATTCCTCTGTGAAATGATATTAATAGATCTTGCAGAAAATTTAAGATGTAGTTTTGTTTTTTTGTTTACCATTTTTATTAATTGCGTTTGGTTTCTTTTCATTTGTCAACTGGGGCTGATATCTTTTCATTTGTCAACTGGAGCTGATATTTACTGCATAAAATGCTACGGAGGTAATCAATGAGGACGCAATCATTTTTTTCCTTGCCTTTTGCCTTTTGCCATGGTAATAAGTGAAAGTAAAAGGCAGATGAGGCCATGTAAAGACTAAAAGTAGAAACAATTGTGTTTTTTCCACTGTGCTGGTACCTGGATTTAGTTGATTAAACCTTAACATGATTGGGTCGTGATCATTGCAAATTCCCTTGTGAATTTAGGAGAGGCTGTGTAAGTACCATATGATTTGGATTAGTTGAAGTACTAGATTTGTTGGCTGGGTTGGGTTATTGTGTTTGTGGTCTCCTTTCTGACTATAGGTATGCCTGCTTCCTGGCTGGTATTGCCTGCCAAAAGAGTTGAAGCTCTCTTTACTTTTTATTTTTAATAAAGCAGAGCGTTCACTAGATATATTTTTCTAGAGATGTTTTCTACTTTACCTATCTTTCTGGATATACTTCCAACAAACTCATTCTTTTGTTCTCTAGTCAATTTCAATATTAATTTTCTAACAACTCAATCCAAATTTCAATTGCCCCACCACTTCATTACTAGAACGACTCCGTTCACACGCCACCATTGCCACCCAATTGATTATATTTTCCTCCATAGCCGCAGGTCAAGAAGAAGACAAAAAATATAAGGGCGACACATTTTGTTCAGAAGGTGGAGCCACTAATCATGACTATAACAGTAAGGAATTGACTGAGAAAGAGAACCTAAAACGGGTGGGAGCCTGGGAGGAGAGAGAGAGAGAGATATGTTGGGGTTAAAAAAAAAAATTAGGAAAATTATTTTGCTTTGCTACAATGGGAGTTCTTCTTGAGTGAGTCTATCCCTCATTATTTACCTCGAACACTTGATGCAGGTCTCGCTCTTCCTTTTGGAAATCCATTTTCTCCAAATTTGATTCACAGAGCTGGCTGCATAGTTTAAAGGAGTTGTTCTCCACAAATTCTGAATTTCTTGTGCTTGAATATCTGAGAGTCTAGACACCACATACTTGCAAATCAGTCTTTTTTGCAGACTCACAACCCTTAAAGAGGTGCATACCGTTTCCTTGGCTTGTTGGCAGATCGGACATGAGACATCTGTGATCTTCCTAGACAAAGCTTGCTCCTAGTTGATATAATGTTATAAGCCACCATGCACAGATGGAACTTGAGCCTCTCATGGATTTTGAGAGTGGACTTGGCCCTTCAATTCAAAATTTCAGATACTTAAGTTTCATATTAATTGAATGTAATTTATTATCCAATTCATAAATTCATAAGGGGATGGTTATTAATCTTTATCATCTTGGTGTTTGCAGGTGAGGAGACAAAATAATCCAATTGTAGATTTGTTATAAGGGAAATGCTAACGAGTGCCCTTAGGGCACTGGTTAAGAATCAAATTAAAGAAAGTTTTTATGAGAAAAGAAAAAAAAAAAGTAATTAATATTTTGACAGTTTTTTTCATTTCCCATAAAAGTGATATCAAAACTTTCTTTAACTGAATTCTTAACTAGTGCCTTAAAGGCACTCGTTAGCATGACCCTTGTTATAATTACCATTCATGCAATGTAATGAAAAGTTATTGAATAGTGTGATTCTAACAAAAGTCACACCAAAAATATAACTTGAGAGTAATTTGATGAGGGAAAAAAATAAACTATTGTTAGGTAGCGTTCACTAATCAGACTTGTTATACAATAAGAAAAGGCAACATATTTCCTATACAATCATAATTAATAAGTAGAAATATACACCATATTACTTCACTAATTCAACAGAAATTTGAAAGTTGCCTAAACTTAGGTTTTATAGATTTGTGTAAATGATTAGATATATGAATAATATGATTATTATACACAAAAATAGTGTGAGCACCGGTCAACTTTTGATGGGACAACATTACACACAAATTGTTTTACATAGTTTTACACATAAATAAATAAAAATAAAAATAGAAATAAAAAAACTAAAATGATGGCTTAAAATCATAGTTTTTGTTGCTTTTTAGGGTGTGTAAAACTATGTAAAATAGTTAGTGTGCAAAAAATTAAACATTTTCCCTATATTCCTTTGGTTCAAATTACACTACTTAAGAACTTTCTATTAAATGTATTTTTTTTAATAAATCCATGATTGAATCACATTGTCTTCTTATACTCTCCATATATGCCAAATATTAAAATAATTGGAGATTATTAATCCGTTCATCATAGATAATTTAAATTATACATTTATAAATCGAATAGTAAATAATTTCATAATCTTATTAACACAAAATCTGCTACATTAGCTTATATGAAAAGTTTTATCAACTATTTTTTTGTCTGTCGACTTTCTCTACAAATTTATCCTTGCTTTCCACATTATCAACAATTTTAAATTGCTTTATTATCATGTGTATCTGTCATTAATTAACGACAAAACTTTTGGCCTAAAATTGATTTTTCACAACCTGAGTACAAGAAAGTATGGTCTACTCTCACTCAAACTTATATAGAAACGGTCCAAACAATCATGTCAGCCACTGGTCAATTTCCCATTAACACTAACAGAGAAAACCCTACTCCAATTCAAACCAATAGAGGAGATTATTCCAACACATGAGAAAAATGACAAAGCTCGTTCACCTTTTTTGTAAAACGCCAAATCAATTCTCTGTACTGTAGTAATACAGTGAACGGAGAAAAAGTGTGAACGAATTTTGGAACCAGACAAGGCTCAGCAGCCACGACGAAAGATCTGGAATAGAACACAATAATATGCAGGGAATTCAGATTCCTAACAAGGAGAAGTCAAACTGAGTTTGTTGGTGCGATTATGTTTTTTTTAAGAAAAGCTATTCTTCTTGTCTCCAAACATTGAATGTGGTTTCTTGAGTTTGTTACAACGTACCAGACGAAAATCATTTATTTGCTTGTACAAGACTTTGTCTCTTCTTAATTAAATGGATGCATAGTTCTTAATTTGATGGAAAATAGGAGTTTCTTATAATGCAATTCTTCATTAATTGTTTGTGCCCCCACCACCCTCCAAAACTATCATTGCTTTGTGTAATTAAGTTTTGTACCGAACGTTAACCTATTATTTTTTCTGTAAATTATCCTTTTCAATTTTTGCTAGCTACTCATAAATCTTGAAAGTTAGGTGGGTTTAGTTCAAAGCAATATATCGTTTCAAATAGACAATTGAAAAACCAACCGAATTTGAGGCGGATTAGTACCTCTCCAAGTACGAAGTACTTGAGATTCGTTGAGAATTGGGGGAGCGGGTTCAAGCTATAGGGTGGCATATCTAGTATTTCTAACCAAGTTCCAAAAAATAAATAAATAGACAATCAAAAACAACATCATTACAAATTTGTCTTAGACCTATTTAGGTAAAGCTAGTCTCTTTGGTAATGAAACTTGTAAAAAAAGTTAACAAAGATACACAGGAGATTTTAAGTATCAGTTTTTGGATAATTTAAAATAAATAGGTAAAAGTATAGTAAATTCATAAAAAAGTGAACTTTAAAAAGTTGTATATAAGTTAACACGAAAATAGGATAAATTTGAATATTAGTCAAACAAATGCTAAGTCCTTTAACAACTTTAATAACCTAAATGCATGTCCTCTTTATCGCTAGTTTATAAAGATTAGAGTTTCTTTAGGGAGCTTCTTCTTTTCCTTTTCCTTTCCCTGTTTGCCTACAAGTACGAATTTGATGTTATTGAGTTTTGTTTTGTTTTGTTTTTTATTTTTTATTTTTCCACCAAAAACCTAAGAAACCCTAAACCCGCCTCAAATTTAAGACTCTTTTCATTCTATAATAAACTTCAAATCAAAATCAGATATTTTTTCTTATTTTTTATTTTTGTGAAAGATTATGTCCTATAAATTTATAAGGTTTAATGTTGGTTGGTATTAAATATTAGCATTGATACACCATGTTGAATATGCTAGTATGGATGCAGAAGCGAAAGCATAAAGTATAAAATATAGTAACACACGAGGGTTACGTGGTTCAGCCTAACGGCCTACATCCACGGAGGAAACCCTAAAGGGTTACATCAATAATATAATATAGTGTAACATAAATCCTGTGTTACAATGAATTATAACATGTGTATATATAGTAAACTAAACCCTAGACTGATAGACTTCTAGTACAAGTAGGAGACTTGACTTGCACACAAAGTAGAATTAGACTTGGGTTTATGCTAATGGGCTAATATATCTTTAACACCCCCTCTCAAACTCAAGATGGAAGCTTGATGAAATCTTGAGATTTGATAAAGTACGTTGAGAAGATCTCTTGAATGAAGTTTGGCTCTGTGACGGTAGTTTAAGGAAGGCAATGGTCTTGCAGTGTTGATGCGACTTCTAACAGTGGCTTGACTATACTGGAGAGTATTGACGGTAGTAGTAGGAAACCAAAGAAGATGAACACAACGAAAAAAAAACACCGAGGAAGACAAAGATTGCTTTTAAGTATACCGTAAGGACAGAAAACCATGACCACAGGAAGGTGGCTCTGATACCATGTTAAATATTAGCATTGATACACCATGTTGAATATGCTAGTATGGATGCGGAAGCAAAAGCATAAAGTATAAAACACAGTAACACACGGGGGTTACGTGGTTCAGCCTAACGGCCTACATCCACGGAGGAAACCCTAAAGGGCTATATCAATAATATAATATAGTGTAATACAAATCCTGTGTTACAATGAATTATAACATGTGTATATATAGTAGACTAAACCCTAGACTAATAGATTTCTAGTACAAATAAGAGACTTGGCTTGCACACAAGGTAGAATTAGACTTGGGCCTATGCTAATGGGCTAATATATCTTTAACAGTTGGGGTAGATAACACTTAAACAAGCCATTTATGTGTACTTTTTGCATCTTATTCATGTACACGCTAAGTTTACTTGTTATTAATATTGTTCATTATTCTAGTAGCCCTTTTAATATGCACTATCTTAACATGTGAAGGAGTCTTTCATCAAAAAAAAAAAAAAGAGAAGATGTGAAGAAGTCGCCCCATTACCTTAATTAATATTTGGTTCAAATATGATGTGATTATAGTGCGCAAACCACACCATATCCTTATGCAAATCTTCAAAGTTAGACAAAACAGTATTGTTTTCTAATTTTATATAAAGACCCTTTACATGCTTTTGCCCAAAAAAGCTACTATAAATCGAATATGACGCGTCAACGAATCAAAACCTTGCTGCTAATTAAAATTAGAGAGCAATGAAAACCCTAATATGTATATATTATGACAATCTCTCCTCGGATTCTTTCTTCTGCCAGAGGATAATTACAAACACACTTTAATTATTATTATGAAAGTGCTTTGCTGATACAGTCATTAAAAACTTTAATACCCGACGCCCAAAGAAGACCATTGATGATTGAACCCTCTTTCCATGGATCTTCGTTGGTAGGCTGAACATGACATGCACTGTTCCCTTATTTGTTTCATTCCAAAAAGCTTCTCTTGTTACTGGCCAAATTAGGTTCGGAGATCAACCTATATCAGTTTTTAACTTAAAGTGTTCGATTCTGATTATTGTTTTTTTATCATTAGATCAAGATATTAACTGGTTTTTGATGTAGGCAGTAATCAAATCTCACCAACTTATATTAAAATCACTATTTACTCTTAGTTTTTACGTGTCATATATACATACATTTGATAACATGTATACCCACAATTTTTAATTCACTGCTTAAGATTTTATTAGTTGAATTTAACATCTAGAACGTCAAGTTATGAAAAATTATAAATGATATAACCCTGTATACATATTTAGATTTGTAATATTTAACAAGAATTATATGTTATATTATGTTCAAGTGACTATTAAGATGCGAAGTAGTTTCATGCCGGGAACACATATATCCATTGGATGTATAAATTTTTAAACTATTTCAACATACAGCGTGCAGCCCACTGTAACAAATTAACCATAGCAATTGCTAGGCACAGAATATGAGAATGCTGTGTGTTAATTTGTCTAGGACATGCTTGCCCTTATGGCCTAGTCTCTCTAATGAAGAAGAATTCTTCAAAAATGTGAGCTGTGGACCTGTGGTTGGTTTTTGGTATTTGGTATCTACAAAGTGAACTCTTAATTAAGTCTTAATTAATTGTTGAGGATCTGAGCCTCTTCTTTCCACAAAACTGGTAGTTGTAAATTTGGTTTGGTCAATTTTGTACTACGTCTTTGTCCTATTAGAGTTTATTAAGTTTTTTTTTCCTGGTACTATTATAATTATTCTTATTATTCTTCTAGTGTTTTTCCTTATCTTATAGTTTTTCAATTTTCCTAAGTATATGATGCTTGACAAGTGGCATGTATTCTATTGTCCTATTAGAGTTTATTTATGATTTTTTTCCAGTTCTATTAGTTATTCTGCTTGACTTATTCCTAATTGTTTTCCAATTTTTCAAAGTATATTGGCTGACAGGTGGCATGTATTCTATTGTACCACTTAGATATGAATATTTGAAGTGCCTTCTACACTTCTTTCACCACCCTCACGTAATTGGGGGCTCACGTAATTGGGGGATCATATAGGACTAATATTGCTACTAACTGTTTTTTTCACACTAAAATAATGTCCAATAGTCAATGCATAAGTATTGAGAACATGGGTGTGATAAACTTTGTCACATAAACTATCCTTATTATATTTAAAATGCTAGACAGCTAGAGCCTAGAGGGAATGATGCAAAAACTTCTTAAAACCCATTTACACCAATTGATTCAATATATTATAGTTTGCAGATTTGCATGCAGTTGTTTGGAGTACAAGGGCCATTAACAAAAGGTGGGTTAGTAGGGGAAATTTCACATCTCAGCTACATATTCAAAATAAAAACATGACATGTCATAGATTCGTCATATTAATAAAAAAGAGTATTGTGCATCCAAAATACACATAATTTCTTTCCCGACATATAAGTTCAGTAATTATATAAGACATGTGCTAGAAGAAAAATAATACATACATCGGATCAATGAGATAATTATTATATATCAGCGCATGCGTTCTCTCGTTTACAAAATAAATAATTTATAATATTTTTTGCCACAGTCAATATTGGCATTCTTTGGGATTCCATAAAATAAGAAAATTCTTGTGGTAAATGTCCAGAAGAGAAGCAAATAGAGTGGATAGGAACATGTGTTTAGGGGTGGCTTATGGTAGGGGCCACAATATGATCCTCTTTATCAATCAGTGGATTAATGAAATGAAATTATAGCTGAAATCAATCAATCAAACCAACCAACCAACCCACCCAAGCCACCAAAAATCCAATCTCACCTCTTAATATAGCCTCATTTTATTCCACATGTTAGGATAGTGAGATGCTTGATGACAGCATGCCTCCTTAGAATTCTTCCTCCAAAGCAAGAAAAAGTTAATTTGAATACACTAAAAAAGGCAAGAAAAAGGAGTGGGAATTGATTAGCATGAGAGATCTATTGGATGAAGAAGTCCACCATTTGGAAGATCTTGGGTAGAGACAATGGAATAACGACACAATCCAATAGTTTGTAACATTGTCCCCAAACCCACAAAAAAGTGGGTCCAACTAGAACAACTGTCCATTACAAATGCTTTGCTTAATATACAAAAATATTAGTTGATGACTTGATTCACCTGAAAAAATATGCTTTTTGGGTATAAATTATAGGCTTTGCCTGCTCTAAGAAGATATGCCCAGATCTTATTGAAGACCCTTATTAGTATATATGCTTACATCATTGCCCACTTTCTTATATTCCTTTGTTAGCTAGCAACTAATCTCAGTTACTATTCTAAGAGCATTTTTCAAACATGGTCAAGATAGACATGTTTAATTTGGGCTTTATATTTTTAATTAAGTATACCTAAAGGGATAATTACAAAGGAAGCTTCATCAAGTGCTGATTATTCACATTTTCTACAGAACTTTGATTTTAATAGGATTTTATGTGGAGCTGTAGACTGTAGTAGATGGGACTTGGCACCCACATATATAATTTTTATGTAGTTATCTGTATATTATATATGATTAGGCTTTAATAGAGGGCAATACATGAATCCACTGACTTGTTGATTTGTAAAGTAAAAAAAAATGAAAAATCATAGATATGCATTGAAGTACAGTGAGAATTTTGTTGCAAAGTTGGAGCCCCTTCCTTCCAGGTGATTGCATCCCCATTTTTTCTTTGACTTTTTGGTATTAATATAATACTTTAGCAATCTTTTAAAGCATGGAATATTTCTTTTAAATGTCCAAGTGGTAGCATAATTGCATGTCTTAAATTATTTTAAGTGCTTATAGACCATGGAATTACTTGTTAATTAAACACACTGAATCCTCTTTGATAGGTAAAGTTGGAGTGTATATACAACAACATCAACAACAAGAAAAGAGTTTTTTTTTATACCAATATTGCATGAGACGGCTTCTCTGATCTGACTTTTCTTTTATATTACATTTTTATTGACCCTTGGTTATGCTTGTGCCGTTCATGATGACTATTATTATATATTAAATCTAAACTTGAGATGCAATGCATCGTTGGAAACCATAGAGGTTACTATAAAAGGAAGAGAAGCCAAACAACTAATCGGTGTATCAGTACTACTACAAATATCCTTTTTAATCTTTTCTAGTTTTGGGAGTGATGGCAAAGGTTGAGTCCAATTCTAACTCTAATCATTTCCAATCTCCCACATGGGATAGAGAAAATGGCTATTCTGCTAGTTCTAATGCAGAGAAGAAGCTCAAATTATTTGGGGTTGAGTTAACACCTAGTAAGAATGATGAGAGCAACATGAAAGGCTCAGCAGAAGGAGATGAAAGTGTAAACTCATCAACAACAACAGTTTCATCTGAAAGAGAGAAGAAACTTTCCAAGGAAAGGAGCTTAATTGGGGGCCTTGATGACAAGAAGTTCGAGTGCCAATATTGTCTCAAGGAGTTTGCAAACTCACAAGCATTAGGAGGTCACCAAAATGCCCATAAGAAGGAGAGGATGAAGAAGAAAAGGTTGCAGCTTCAAGCAAGGAAAGCCAGCCTCAACTGTTACCTTCAACCTTACAGCCAAGCCTTTACTAATTCTAATGGCAACAGTACTGTTCCTTGGTTTTACAGTCCCTCATCAGAGTTCACAGTCTACGATGAGTCTCAGATTTGTTTCAATAATCCCTTTGATCAAGATGCTCATGTTAATGGCTCTCAATTGTCAAAGTGGTATGCTGTACCTGCTCAAGTCTCTTTCCAACAAGATTCATGTAGCTTCACTTTAACACATAGTGACAGGTCCAGAGAGAATAGGCCCAATATCTTTAAGCCTTCAGCCTTGCCTGCTTCTAAGCAAAGCTATAAATCCTTGGATTTACAGTTAGGCATGAACATGCAAGCAAATATGCGAAGCTCCTCTAGAAGTGGTAGATAGAAAATATGTAATTTATTCCACAATATATGTCGGTGATTAAACACAGTGCCATGTATCTTCTCCAGTGGCTTGAAATCTTTAGACTTTCAAGAACTGGAAATTCATTTCAAAATTTCCCTGATGTGTGCATGGCTGGTATTGTCAACAGCAACTTTAAATCACAAAATAGAAAAATTTTTGTTCACAGATATATTATTGTGGTATTATTATACTGCCTAAGTGCCAAAGAAACGTTGTCATGAATATCAAAACCAATTCATTCGAATTGGTCCAGGTTTGGAACAAAGTTTGGTGAGATCGTTAAAACCAAGCCTTGAAGCCAGGAAGATCTGACATTTTATTTGTTTTAATTGCGCACGACTTGTAAATTTATACGTACTGTACACATTTGTGAATTGATCAAGAAAAGTGTTACACTTCGTCTATAAACAGAACCCATATGATTGGTGGATAGCCCAGCAAAGTTACTGTCTTTCTTTTTTTTCTTTTTTTTCATGACCATGTGTTCAGGGATGGACCTACACTAGAGCAGAAGGGGGCCATGCAAAAACAAAAACAAAAAAACTAATATATGCTTACAAATTGGTATACAAAAAATTAAGATTTGCCCTTAAATATATAAATATATATATATATATTTTTTTTGTCTCTCCTCCTCTAAAATATTTAGATATTGACCTACAAGAAAAGAAATAAATAAATAAAATTCATGCCCCCTTAACTACAAAAACAAAATAAATAAATAAATAAATATAGACTAAACAAAAATCGTGCACAAAATAAGAAACACTTATTTTATATGTTATACTTTGTTGATGTTTTTTATAATATGAAATGTTTAAGAAATACTTATTTTGTATGTAGTATTTTGTTAAATATGAAATAGATGTTAGTTTTTATTTTCATAAATTTTTTCTTAGTTTTAAGCTTTGCCCCCCAAGTACAAATCCTAGTTCCGTCCCTGCATGTGTTCTTAATTAGTCTTACATAAGTTGCACCATTATGCACGTTGTGTCTTCAATCTTATTATTATTATTAATTATTACCAAAAAAAAAAAAGGAAACTTATTAATCAAGTTTAACTAACTTAAATTGTTAAAACGCATAATGCATGCCAGCATTTCTGCAATCTGAAAAGAATAATCTTTTGCTTGAGACATTAACCAGCCAATTGGTTTTCCATTTTTTTTTTCTGAGTGCTTTGGTTTTATAAAATATAATAAATATGGTGGGTAGTCCATGTGTTGAGAATTGAAGCACTTATTTAATGGAAATGATCAAACTAAAACTAGCAAGAAAAAAAAATAGAGGAAAAACTTGGCAGGATGATATTGAATCCTTTAAACTATTTTCAGTTTAAGGTCTTATCAGGTATCTCGTGCTATAGAAAATCAAGTCTAAAACCGTCCACTTCCACATATATAATTAAGAAAATCTTAAATCCTAAAAAAAAATCTTAAATTTATTATCAATGTGTTATTTTATTTATAAAAACACGTATGTATTGAATGTAACAAATATTAATAAATGTCCTTTAATAACATAATAATTAAATATTAGAATCGCTTTTTTTTAACAATAAATGATAATTTAGTTTAAAAGACTTATATTAAGGGAAATGTTAACAAATTCCCTAAGGGCATTGGTTTAGAAATCATTTTTAGATACATTTTATTCAAAATTTTGAGCACGATAGAAATTTTCATTTAAAATTGATAAAACAATTAATTTTTCTGACAACATTTTATATTTTTCATAAAAATGATGTTAAAACTTTTTTAATTTAGTTTATTAACAATTGTCTAAAGGATATCCGTTAACATGAACCATATAATAATAGCAAAATTATGTTTTTACATTTACTATTCATGTACAATTTAAATTGTAAACTGTATAATATTGTACTTTGTACACATTTACATGAACAGAGCACAATATTGTATATTGCTCATGCAAATGCATACAATTTTGTACATTTTATACAAACAATAAATGTAAACATATAATTTTTATAATAATATTTGTAATATCCCTAAAATCACTCATTAAAAATAATGAAGTTTATGCAAAAGATTGCTATTATACCGCATCGTCACCCGTGACTATATACGGTGAAAACTGATTTCAAACATGTATATAGCAAAGACTCTTTTAGTTCGGGTTTTTACCCTTTCAGACAAAGTGCTGGGTTTGAGTAATTCACCATCTGAATTCCATGCATGAACTTATTCTTTGGTTATTGTTACAACTACTACAACATTAAAAATAGCATCTTATACTATGAACTCATTTAAAACAATTGATATTATTATCTTCCTCTTTTTTAATACTATTGAACTATATATTTCCATAACCTTCTTTAATAAAAAAAAGTTTTTTGTTTGAATTATTCTTTAAGATCAGGTTTGGTTGATGGCTTTAATAATGGGTTTGATTGAATTGCTTCTCTAGCACTTATGCTGTAGGTTGGATTCAAAAAAATATTGAGGCAGAACAAAACCACCCTAAAACCATCTAGAACTTGGTTACTTTATTTGATTAAGATTTGATCCTGATTTGTATACAATACTAAAAATAATACATTACTTTATAGTAAGCGTTAAGATTTCAACCTAAAACATTAAGAATAGTTTATTTGATTAAGATTTGATCCTTAGAATAATACTTAATAAGATTTAAACCGACAACATCCATTTAATGATTATTCTACTTTGCTACCAATACGTTACGGGCAGTAACAATTGTATTCTAAATCCTAGCAATTTATTTATCAAATTTGACTTTAGAAAAAATAATTATATATATAGAGAGAGAGGTTCAACCTATGATATTCATTTTTAGTGATTGTGCTATTTATTATCAGATTAAGACACCGGTCAGTTTTTGATGTTAATTAAGTGGGGCTGGGGATTGAACCTAAAATCTCTTATTCAACTTGAATCAACTATTAAAGACTTTACCAGTTGAACTAACCATAACCCATAATCAAATTTGACTTCTTAATTTCCCTTCATTTTTTTTTTTTTTTTCATTTTGGGTACCATGATCCTTTTATTTTATAATTTTTTGAGCAACATAGCACGATACTTGTATAGTAAAATAATGAAAGTGCACGAATCCGTTGTACAAAATATGCCTCTTCCCTCTTCCTCGCACTAACACGTGCAAATAAGCTAAATATACAAAACTACTAACATTTCTTATTCAGCATTTTAATAATCTATATAGGATATTTATTGACAAGAACAAGTAATGTAATTATTATTATTATCATATTAACAATAAAATAAAATACCCTATTAAAAAAATAAAATAAACTTTGCATATTGATCAATGCCATCATCATATTTTAACATATGTGTAGTTACTAGTTAACTTATAGTTCTGCCAGTTTTTATAAATAGGGCAATATAATAATGTTAAAATTTGTATCAATTTTTTTTATTTATTTAATTACAGTCTTTGCTTCTTCATATTACTGTCTAAAGTCTAAATCAGTTCATTTAAGTATAATTAATTAGCAAACATCAGATTTGAACGCGGCATTAATCTCACCAAAAAACAAATTAACAAACAAACAAATAATAATAAATAATTATTGGTTTGTCAATATTGTAGACTAGCACATAGATTATATTTTTCATGAGATTTTCTTTGTGAAGAATGGACCAGCAATTATTTAATAGTTTTCATACTGGAAGATAGCCCAGCAAAGCTATTGTCCAATTTTCTTTAATTTGGTCAAGATCATGTGTTTCTTAAAAGTTCCAGCACCATGAAGCAAAGACAATGACTTCAAAATTATGAAATTTAAAGAGAGAAAAAAATATATATTTTCTTACTATGACACTCTAGATCAACCCAAAAAATTGACATGTGTTTTTTATTTCCTTGGAGTCTCCAGTGTCCTTGCACTGTGCTGTATGAACAGCCAGAATTTCTTTATTTATTTCATTTATGTTTCTGAAAAATTGAAATGCATGCATGGCAGCATTTTCTTAACCTGAACCTATTTTGTGGAGGAAGAAAAACTAATTTTGTTTATGATATGAGGAACATGAACAAATTACATCCTGTTTATAAAACTTTTAATTATTGTTCCATTATTCAATATTTTCTTTATAAATTTATATTTTTAAAATCTCAATTTTAGATTATATACTCTCATTAGTTTTAGTGCACAAATCAAATTCCATGTTAATAGCATATTATTTACTATTAGATATATGTATAATTTTAATTTTTTTTTTTTAAATTGAATCAAACTCCATGTTAAATAACATATTATTTTCTATTTAAACATATTTAAACATTAAATAAATAAGATAGTTATTAATCTCCTATCATCTTCAAATTTTACAAGCACATAATAGCACAAGATATAAAATGAAAATGTAATATGATAATTATAAGGACACAAAACTCAGGTTGTCCAAACCCACTTAGAACAGTGAAGTTTGTGCAGCCTAACTAAGCCCAAATCAATAGATATTTGTAAGAGAGTGGATTAAAACAAAGGAGAGGGGGATTAGTCCGAGGACAATAGTAGGGCAAGAATGACTGAAGATAAAAGTTTATGTATATATGAGGCTTATTACAAGCTTACCCGAGGAGGCAATTCTTACACAAAATGATACACAGTTTACTTTCTCTCTCTCCATGTTCTTGTTCCAATTTTTTTTTCTCCCTTTATCTGGAAGTTCCCTTTCCTTATATATTTCTTAAGCCATCGTATCCTGGCCCTTCATCTCCACCTATCCAGACTCTCCTTATGACACTTGTCCCCTTAAACTTCTATTGAAGGTGGTAGAAGGAGTTGTTTAGTTGTAAATTCCACTGTTTAGGTCACTTCCTCATCAATGCAGCTGATAAAACTGTTACTAGGCATTTAATGTGGAGGCAACAGGTGAACTCTCACTAGAAACTTCCTTCACCTTCCATGATTCTCTCTCTATATCCCATCCTCCTCATCTAGACTTCCCAGAAGTCTTTTGTCTCTTCTCATCCTATCCTCAGGTAAATCCCCTCTTCGGACTCATGATGCCTCAATAGTGATAATTACAGTTCATTATATCCTTCCTCAGTCCTCGAGCCCCACAATAATAGATTTGTTGAAATACACACTAAATAGAAAATTATTTAATGATAATACAACTTAAATGTAACTCGTGATATAATAGCCAACCTCTCTTTCTCTCCCCATAAAATTAGAGTTGTAAGCAAGCAAAGCTAAACCAAGTATTTAAAGTTTAGGTTTGTTCATTTAATTTTATTTCGAAGCCTAGTTCGAGCTTAGTTCATTTTCTAGTCAAACAAACTTGAAATTGTTCACAAGTTACTAGATTAACTTATTATTTACCTATATATAGTATCCATTACTACCAAATATTATCCCTTATAAAATCTATAAATTTTTATTACAAATAGATTTTTTATATTAATAATAAACTACAAATAATAGTTTGGTATTATATAGATCTATTTACAAAGTTACATAATCAAATATCAAGTCTATACAAGTATACATATAAAAATATATTATTATATATAATTAAATTGAACCTCTTATGTATTCATGAGTTTGTTTACAAACACAATATAATGTTTGAGCTTAGCTTCTTTAATAGTCAAAGTTAAATTTAGACTTAAAGTTGGCTTGTTTACTAAACAAACGAATATAAGTATAGAGACCTAAAAGGAGGGTCTTGCAATCCATAGAATTCCACATCTCCTAGGGAAGCACATGAGGATGTGCTTATAAGGAGTGACCTCCCTTTAGTGTGTAGAGGCCTTTTCCCCCCACTATTGTGTGCTTTGGGGGAGAACAAAATCGTGAGAGGTATGGCCTCAAAGTGAACAATATCTATACAGTTAAGATAAGGTCACTACAGGTGGTATTAAAGTCATGCCTTAGTTGGAAGTGTAGGCTCCACACGTGAGGACGCGTGTGCCCGTAAAGGGGTGGATTGTAAAAGCCCAAAAGGGGAGTCTTGCAATCCATGAAATCCCACATCGCCTAGGGAAGCACATGTAAATGTCTTTATAAGGAGTGAACTCCCTTTAGTGTGTAAAGGCATTTCCCCCACTTCTATGTGCTTTGGGGGAGAACAAAATTGTGAGGGGTATAGGCCTTAAAGTAGACAATATCTACACAATTGGAGCGAGGTCATTACAATAAGCAAGCATTTTCTTGAATCAAACTCAACATATTCATAAACAACTTTGATCTACGTAATAATAGAAAATTATAAGGGATAATCACACTTTACCCACATGTGGTTTGTCTCTAATTTGACTTACCTACCCGTGGTTTCATTTTTGACACTTTACCCACCTGTGATTCCCTCCATTATTTCTCTATTATCCACCTTTAGTGCAGACGTTACTCTAACACATAAACTCATCAAAAATAGAACCTAAAGCAGATCAAACACTCCTCACTAAGGAAGAACAAAGAACAGAGTACTCAAATCAATAATAAAATATCTAAATCATCCAAAATAACCAACAAAGCTATAAACTTCACAATCAAAGCCACCTTGTGCATCGAATCACAACTAAAAATGCAAAATGTTACTAACTGATCAGACCAACAAAACCAAACCTTCGTGCTTCTATAAATTCTAGCCAAAATCATCAAACTACAGATCCTCAACAAACCCCGAAGAAAACCCAATCCAAGTGACCATCTATGCTTCTCTCTCTTTTAGATTTGACCGATCAAACCACCCAATCACTACTGACCTGGGTTTTCAACCATGGGTTTAAAGAGAGAGATAAAGATGATGAGTAAGAGAGAGAGAGAGGAGAAAGGACCAGACATCAAGAGCTTGAACCGAGAGAGCCTAAAGATCTGGGTTTTCGGCCGGTGGCGGCGATAGCGATGGTGTAACGTCTGCACTGGAGGTGGGTAACAGAGAAGTAACAGAGGAAATCACATGTGGGTAAGTGTCAAAAAACAAACCACGGGTAGTAAGTCAAATTAAAGGCAAACCACAAGTGAGTAAAGTGTAACTATCCCAAATTATAATTAACTGCATGTGGTTTGGTCCTATAACAATTTAGTCCATAAGCTATCAATTGTTAAGTTTGATCCCATAAAGTTTGAAAAAGTTTGATCTCCTAAAGTTTGAATTAAAATGAAATTATCACGATTTGATTGTTAAGTTTGGTCCTCTAAAGTTTGAAAACCGTGAGAGGTATAAGCCCCAAAGCGAACAATATTTACACAATTGAGGCAAAGTCTTTACAATAAGCAAGCCTTTTCTTGAATCATACTCGACATATTCATAAACAACTTTGTTCTACATAAAAAAGGAAAATTATAATTACCCACATGTGGTTGGGTTTTATAACAATTTAGTCCATAAGCTGTCAATTGTTAAGTTTAATCCCCTAAAGTTTGAATTAAAATGAAGTTATCACAGTTTGACTCAAGTTATTGCATTCAATGCTAGCTAGATATAATATAGGCCTTAAAATATTTCTACTTCTACATAATCTATAATCAAGTTTACTGCACAAGATTAATCCTGTTGTTTATCACTATCCTCATCACCTACATCACCAACTAGTATGATAAAAGCTGATTTTCCAAATTTTGTATATATTTAGCTAGCTTATTTTTTGCCAACTTGTTTTACTATTCATGAGTTTCATTATACCATTTTAACTAACATTTATCTTTACCTATAATACTTTCAACAAAAAATTTTCAGTTTTAACAAAATAAACGGATCCTAAACAGACCCTTTGTAAAGCAAGGCTCAAACTGTTGGAGTTAGGTTTTGACTTTCTAACAATGTGCTGGGTTTGAGAAGATTATATATATATCTAAACCCATGCATGATCGTAATTATTATTCTATATAATAATAAGAGTAATATAATTAATGAAGACATTAAAAAAGAGGATCTTATATAATCTAATTCACGTTACTCATCTAACAATTGACATTATCTTTTTTTAACGATGTAATCTTTATTATAGATATGGTAGGAGTCAGCAAACTCTTCTTTTCTTTTTCTTTTTTTTTAAGTAAGATAGATGAACCTAGGTTTATTGCTTAATTCATTTGCTTTTCTAGCAATTACTTGATGGTTTGAGTTTGAAAATTATAGCAAAAAAATGAGAAAGTATCTCTTGCGTCAGGACGTATGAGATACGATCAGAGCATAAAGGATTTTTCCCACAATTGTTAAATAAAACTAAATTGTTAGATAAAACTAAATTGTTAAAATCAGGTGACCTGCTCACCTATTCCAACTTGGTACGTAGGATGCTTGGAAATATAATTAAAATTCTAAAATTTAATAAATCAAAATTGACTTTCTTTGCCAAAGTTTTTTTTTATTATTATAATTTATGTTTTGAGTTACATATATACTAATGCTTATACATATTTTATAAAAAAATGTTTTATCCACAATATTTTTACAATAAATTCTAAATGATAGGTTGTTACAGGTTATTATTGATATTCAAATTAGAACCAATAATAACTTCCGACTTAAAAAAAATCAATAATAATTTACCATTTATGATTTATAATAAAAAATGTATGGATATATCTCTTCTCTATTTTATATAACTACTGATTGAGTACGCATTCCTCCCTCGTCATTGCTGATGTATTTATTTACTTCTTCTTCTTTTTTAATTGTTACAAACAGCATTCTTGGAACCTAGACAGGCTAAGATCTTTTTCTTTTTCTTTTTCTTTTCTTTTCTTTTTTGAGAAAAAGACAGGTTAATAACTTAATACATGTTGACAAGACCGAATTATAATTATCATAAAACGTTTTAAAAAGAAAGTAATCTTAAAATAAATATAGGTCAGCAGTGGTACGGATAATGACTACCATATATCATAATTTAAATTTATTAAACTTGATAGTTAATTTATTGTGCGCGCCAAAGACAAGATTACAGGGCTAAACCCCTACTTGGACTTACAACTTATTTATATGGTGGGTTTGGATATCCTACTTTGAGTCGTTCTAAGTTTAGAGACTCAATGAGATCACTTTTCTCTCTTTCTCTGTGTTTCTTCCTCTCAAACTCTCTTTCTCTTCCTCTTTTCTCTCCACAAAATTGTATCCCCCTCTCCATTCTTTAGTTTCTCCTATTTATAGTCAATTATTAATGAGGGGATTATCGTTACCTTTAAACTAGTGCAATGAGAGGTCCAATGCCGTTAATTTTAAGTGGATGTTTAGGTGTGAGTGGCTTTGGAAACGGTTCCCACTGTAGCAAGTGTGCTCGGCAGCGAAGTTTCCTAAGGCACTACCGAGCACTCACAGGGCGATGTACCCGAACATTTGCATATTGTCTGGGGATGACTTGTCGAGCAATATGTGAGCTGGAATCCGTTGTCCGCTTATCAGGCATTTAAACAACACCCAACTTAGGCTCGTAGTTATTGTAGGCTCGGACCGGGATCCCGAGCGAAACGAAGGTTGGACCCCTGGGCCATACTATTAATCCATGGCCCAAGGTCCAAATGGACTTGGATGTTAGGCCGTACACTTATAATTATGTGAATTAATTACACTATAGACAGCATGAAAGATTAAGTCAAACAAAAAAAAAAAGGTTCTCTTGCTAGCTTTAGCTTGATACAAAACCGTACGGAACAAACTTTTCTAGATAAGATAGACAAGTTCTTCTTTCTTTTGGTTCCTCTTTTTAATCATTCTTTTACTTTGTAGATTTGTGAAAATGATACGAGTAAGTAGCGAAGGGACCAATAAATTTAGAGGTCTAAGACGATATATATAAATGAGACATTTTTGTTATCACTTAAATAATATTTAACTAGTATTTAATATCATAATTTCTTTATAACAAAAATATATTCTTTTTATTTTGTAATATGCTTTTTTTTGGGAAAATGTTAAAGCTATAATAAATTTTACTTTCAAACGATGTAAAAATAAATGTGCTTAGTGATACTTGAAGAAGATAATAAACAAGTATTTGAATGAATGACATTACGAATATTATAAATTCTACAACATGAGACTTACAAAGATGTATTATTAATCAAAAAAATAATTCAAAAATACATTTAATAGGTAATTGACATCCACATATCATATTAATTGTCACATCAATTTGTAAAATTTTCAAGTAAAATTAATAATATTTCTAATATTTTCCTATCTGAATTATTTCTTGCGATTAGTGATACATATATTTGTAAGGGAAAATGCTAGAAATACAAATTCTTTTACAAAAACTTTTATAAACTGATAATGTAGTGAATGATTATAGATAAATAAAAAAGTGATGTTATCGGTGGGTCCAAATGAGAATCAGTAGGAAATTGGCCACAACAACAGTTTGTAAAATAATTTGTAAAACTATAGCATTACTTTATTTGTAAGACTGATGTATTTAAAGTTGTATTATTTCTAACGCATTACTCAATACTTAGTGACTTCTTAAAAGTAGAAGAAAATTATAAAACTAATTTTTTTTTCCAATTTCTCCAATTTTTTTTTTAAATATATATATATATATATATATATATATCAGTTTTTGCCCAAAATTTGGGGCCTTCCTCTAGTAAGGGGCCCTAGGCAGTGGCCTAGGCCCAAGGTTGGCCTGGTAGTAGCAAATATGTATTTTATGCTTATTTAATGATTTATAACACTCACCATTAAACAAGTGTACAAAGAAATATTCTCACTTTTTGTCCGAATACATGTATAATCAATACAACATTTGAGACTAAGATTTTGTTGTTATTATTATTGTTGTGTCTGAAAACACAAAGTTGGATACAAATATTTTTATTTACAAGGAAAAGAAAAAAAAGGAAACCCTTGTACAAATAAAAGGGCAAAAGAGTTGGAGAGTATTAGACTAATCCATTATTACTTGTTATCTCCTTGTCCCTCTATTGTATAAGTTCATGCCTCTCCATTTCAAATGAAGATCAATTTATTTCACAGTTAACATTTTATTTTTTGATTCTAACAATATATAGATTATCACATGACCACATCATTTAAGATTTTAAAATGATGTGGCAATGAATTCACATTTACATTTGTAATATATAATCTAAACCATAAAATAGATCTATTTTAAATGTCAAGATCATTTTTAATTTAGACACATAATTTTTTCTCTTTTACAATTTCTAAGTTGCTAGAATATTATCAATTCCAATATGAACCCACCACCGATAATATTTTCTTATACATTCACCATTAATAACTTGTCACATCTATGATTTTAAAACCTGCTGTAATTTTTTTCCTTTTTTGGACCCATTCTCTTTGCGACCAAATCAGATTTGTTCCACTTGGGTGCGTGCCTTGCATCTTACTTTACACTAGGGCTCAATAAAATTGGGCTTCCATTTGGCCCATTCAACCACTAAAGGCCTTACTTTTAGCTATTGGACCTGACATGTCAAAGCTTGGGCTTTTGCATATGTTTACTACAAAAGTTAGCTCAACTAGGAAGGATCAGCCCAATGGGCATCCCAATTCCAATATGTTGCGTCTATGAGCTGACCCAGATGGGTTTATATTAGACTCAAAATGAATGAGAATGTGAGATTATTTAAAAAGCACCGATACTAATACAAAACATAAATGTGATAGGGATGCAATGATAAAATTTAGATAAATTTTAGGGACACACTCATTCCCACACTCAAATTCACACTCTGTTTATGTGTCAATTCTTAATTGGATTTCGGCATTTTCAAAGTATACATAGTGGATCATGTGAAAATGTTGAAATCTAATCAAGAGTTGACATATAAACTGAATGTGGATTTAGATGTGTCCTTAACATTCCTCAAAAATTTAATGTTGTCAAAATCACAATCCTAAATCATAACCCCTTGAATTGATCCATATTGATATAGAATAGAGTATGATGTAGAATTGCGATGGGATCACCTAACCAACACCACTGAGATTCTACACTATCCAACTACATGGGATTAAATAGGTTATGGTATGGTTATTGAGCCTCCAATTTTTAGCCCAAATTGAGAAAAAGACAAAAATGAGCTCTAAATCAGTTTTTAAAAAATCTTCTTTAATCTACTATGTTACACTTTATATAAAATTATTCATACGTATTATTCAAAAATCAATTGATTTAATAAAAAAGTCATATGACGAAAAAATAACTGCTTTGAAGCTAAACTTTTTTATGAAAAAAAAGAAAAGAAAAGAAAGAAGGGCCTTGCTAAGTCTTTTTTTCCAGCCCAGCCCATTAAAATGAGTAAAAATAGACTTTTTTTTTTTAAAATAAAAATAAATCCCGAAACTCCCTAATTCATCACAATTTGAGAGAGAGAGAGAGACAACAACTATGCCAGTGCTGCGACTCCGAGTTCGTGAGTATTTATTTATTTTTCACTATTTTTTGTTGGGTTTGTTCACTCTTCAATGAATTTATATATAAATTGGGTTGTTCATGCCTTTTGTTGGGACTAAGTTTCTGATCTCAATATGACAGAAATTGAATTGTTTGATGCAGGGATGACCCTAGACATTTTGGGGACTAAGACGAGAACTAAAAATGTATGTGTATGTGTACGTGTGTTTATGTATGTGTATGTGTATGAGTGTGTATGTGTATGTGTATATTTATATGTGTGTATGTGTATGTTTATGTTTATGTGTATGTGCATGTGTGTTTATGTTTATGTTCATTTATGTTTATATATGTTTATATATGTGTATGTGTATGTTTATGTGTGTGTTTATGTTTATATATGTGTATGTGTATGTTTATGTGTGTGTTTATGTTTATATATGTGTATGTGTATGTTTATGTGTGTGTTTATATTTATGTTTATATTTATGCATGTTTATATTTGTGCGTATGTTTATGTATATAAACATAAACACACATACACATAAACATACATGAACACAAACACAAACAAATATACACAAAAACAAATAAACATAAACACGCATACACATAAACACGCATAAACAAACATAAATAAAAACAAACAAATATAAACACACATACACATAAACACACACACATAAACACACACACATAGACATAAACACACATACAGACTGAGAAAAATTAAACCTTCATATAGGCTGGAAAAAATTGCGAACTAACACCAATCCTCAAACAATTTCGTTAATTACTTTGGTGTGCTAAATCGAGTATTTATGTGTGTTTATATTTATATGTGTTTATATTTATATTTAAGTTTATGTGTGTATATGTTTACGTTTATGTGAGTTTATACGTGTTTATGTGTATGTGTGTTTATATTTATGTATATGTATATTTATGTGTATGTGTATGTATATTTATGTGTATGTGTATGTGTATGTGTATGTTTATGTATGTGTATGTATGTGTGCTTATATATGTTTATGTGTATATGTATGTGTTTATGCGTGCTTATGTATGTGTATGTGTATGTGTACTTATGTATGTGTATGTGTATGTGTATGTCTCTTTGTTTTTTTTTTTTTTTTCAGATTCAGGTGCAATACTCTGATGCAATTGTAATTAATGGTTGAGATTAAAAGTTGAAAAAACAACTTTCAATCTCAACCATTAGATAAAATATATTAAAGGAGAGTTAAAAAGTTTTTTTTTAAAAAATAGTAAAAAATACAAAAAAATACCTACGACAGTGCACCTGATCTCAATCTGTTTTTCTTTTCTCACCATTTTTCTTTTCTTCTTTTTTACGCGGTGCTTTGTTCTTCTTCCTTTTATTTCTCTTTATATGTCGCCTAGGCCGACAAGAGAAGAGTAAGCGAAAACCACGTTAAGAAAAGAAATCGAAGATTGTGCTGCCGAGTCAAAGACTATGAAAATCTCTTCCTCTCAACTCAGACGATCCTCTTAGATGAAATTGTGGATCACAAGATTTTACCAGATTATAGTGTGTGATTTTTGGTTATTTATTTATTTATTTGAGATTATGAAACAAATAGTTTTTATATTTTGCTTACCCTTTCTATTTTCTGAAAACACTTTTTTGAGAAATACCATTTTTTTTTTGTTTTGCTTTCAGTCTATCATTCTTACTTGTGGTATGTGTTTGATTAATTTAGATCTAAAATTAGTTTAACAAGATGATTCTTCTTCTAAAATATAATAACAAAACCAATATATGTTTTTTTAATAGTGGGTTCACTTTCAATGTTTTCATTTTGTGATTTTAGTTGTTTTGTGGGTTTTGTACTTTGATTTCGGTGGGTGTGATTTGATTTGTGATTTGGTGGGCTTCTGGGTTTTTGTTGCGATTTGATTTTGGCTGGATTTTGGCCGTGGTGTTGGCCGTGATTTGATTTTGGCTAGGTTTCGACAGTGGTGCATGGTTGAAGGTGATGAGCTTGAAAAGCTCTAGCCATAGAGGTTTAGAAGGAGAGCTTGGTGGTCAGCCATGGAGTACGGTGTGACGTGGGTTGAGGCAGAAAGAGGATGAGAGGGAAACAAGGGCGGCCCTAGACATTTTGGAGCCTAAGGCGAGAACTAAAAATTAGACATTTTTTATACTTATATATTAATTAAATTACTGTTTATTTAATATTTTTATATTATATTTTTCATCATTATTTTCATTTTCTTCTAAATTATTTTGAAGTTCATTATCAAGATTTGTTGTATTGCAAAATTGAACATCATTTTCTTCTAAATCATTTTGGTGAATTTCTTGCTCATTTGTGATATTTTCATCTAAATTTTGTGTTATATTTTGTTTATTACTAATAACAAATTTATCTATTTATCCTTTTTGAGACTCAATTAAATTTTTTTTTCTTTTTTTAAGTTTTTCATATCTAAATGCATATTTTCTAGTAGACATTTCTAATCAAACAATATATTTATAAAGCCTAAAATGAAAAATAACTTTTAAATGTAGAGCAAATGAGAAATATAATTTGATTTATATAAAAAGTATTGTTGTAGTTTCACTGAACAATAACAAGTTTTTAACAATCTCAACCTACATAAATTTAAAAATAAAAAATAAATAAGCACAAACATAACAAAAATTTAAGAACAGCCATAACATTGACACAAGACTTATTAATAAGACCCATCCACACACCAAAAAAAAATAAAAAAATAAAAAATAATCCTTGAGGGCCCAAACTTAACGCCTAGTCCAGGGAGGGTCCAGGCAGCCATAATGATAAACTGATAAGTGATAAACAAAGTTACAAAACCAGCCTAATAAACAAAGCTATCTCAAGTTCTTAACAAAAAAAATGGCCCAAATATTTATAATTTTATACCTGATTCCTGAACCTCAGAACCTGAGCAGTTGAGACTTGAGAGAGGCGGAGAGCAGAGAATCAGAGAGAGGCTGAGATGAGAACAGACTGAACAGTGGAGACTGGAGACTAGAGAGAGGCGGAGAGCAGAGACTAGAGAGAAAGGTAAAATTTTTAGGGTTTTGAGTGGATTTATTTGTTTTGATTTGTGGTTAATCTCTTAGACCGGATTTGTAGTTTATCTGGTTGAATTTTGGTCAATGATTTTGTTTAGAACCAATGTTTAATAGGATTTACCAAAATTTTTGTTTTTTTGGTTAAAAGGATGTGCCAGATTATTTTTGTAATTCATTTGAAACTAAATATATATATATATATATATATATATATATATATATATATTTTTTCCTCTACTACCCGGTTCTTTTCTAAAATTTTGGGGGCCTTAGGCAATTGCCTAACTCGCCTAAGGGAAGGGCCGGCCCTGGTTTGGTGATCATTTTGCATGAGAAATTAAAAATGGGTTTTGGAGTTTTTTTAACAACTTGTACTTGTTTTTTAGGAAATGGGTTTTTGTTACATTCAGTCATCATGTATATGAAAATCTAATTTAAGCAATTCAAACTCATTTTTGTACTTGTATTTGGCTATGTTAATATACTCTGTAGCTTTACGGGATGTTTTACTGTATTTTGTTGCATTTTGTTCATTGTTGTGCTCCTAGGTTCATTTCATCACCTAACCTGAGTTGTTCACAACTTATTGTTGCTTGGAGCTGAGCATAGTTAGGGAAAAAAAAAATTGGAAATTTTATTTAGGAATAAGTTTGGGATCTTATGTAAGTTTGTGGTGTTAGAACTTGTAACTTGGAAAAAGTTTGGGATATTTACTTGTCCTTTAAAATCCTTCTACCATTCCCAATTGGGATATTTTGCAAATAAGCCAATACTCTAGAGAGCTTGCGGCGGCTTCTAGGAGCGGTGATTGGATTAGATTTTCTGGGTTAGGAGGTGCTTTAACAAGGCTGCTTACTTGTTGGCGAAATGGACTGTTGAATGCCAGTTCTCGAAGGTCCACTTGTGGCTTCCCAATTCCCCTCAACTCTTGTGAATCAGCTGGGTCTAAATGGGGCTTCGAGATTGGATGTTAAAGGATTGAGTTTTCTTTTCTGCTTCTGTTTCTGTCTCTGGGTTGTTTTTCCTATGGTTCATGTATTGGGTTAGTTTTTTGTTTCTAGGTTGGTTTCTGATCTGGTCTCTGTACTGTTTTATTTTTCTTAATGAAAATCTTTCCTTTGAGGGGAAATAAATCTTGTCACTTTGAAGTTTGAAAATTTTCACTTATTCATGTATTTGTATAATTTGGTACTTGTAGTTATTGCCTTATATATAAGTAATTTCTATCAAAATTTACTTTTTCCCAATGATTCTATAAAATATATTATGAATTATGATTGCTAGTATTTTTTCTATATATATATATATATATATATATAAAGTAGAATTTTACGATTCTTAATATGATCCTACGATTAGATTGACTTGGGACAAATTGGGAATTAGTCTACGAGTGATTGTGGTAGGTTAAGGTTTAGGAGAATTTGTGGAAATAGATTTAGAGTTTTTGAAGAAAGGGTTAAAGGTGGTTTGATGAGTTATTTGATGGCTATTTGGTAGAAGAAAGTATGTAGGAATTTAGGGTTTTGATTAATAAAAGAAAGGGCTTGATTTGAGATTATAAGGATTAAGGAAGAAGAAAAAAAGAGATTTTTTTGGGTGTTTAGGGGCTGTATGAACGGTACCTTAAGAAAGACAAGAAGAAGAAGAAGAGAAAGAGAGAAGAGAACCTACAAAGGCCAATGTGCCTCTATGCTCAAAATACTCAATAAATTTTATTAATCAACTCCCATCTCTTTTGAATACATTGAGCACAAATATACATAAAGACTCTTCCTGGTAAATGTAGTATTAGGACTCCTACTAAAACCTAATAAAATACTAACTTGGACCCAAAGAAAATAATACTTAACATACCTAGGATCTCCTAGAAGATTCTAGACTCAAATAGATTACCAAAATACCCTTAAGTCGCAAGAATTGCAGAAATTATAGATTTTCCCCTGAATATAAAATTGATCATAGCTGAGAAAATAAAAAATCCAAATGAAAAACTGTTTTGACCCTAAAAGACTCATACACCTTTAAAACCACACAACTTTCACATCAATTGGACTTCACATGCAAAGTTGCAAATTCTTCCATGGTTGCATCACTGATCCACAGGAACCTCTTACCGATCTTGTGTAAGATCCCAATCTGGACAATCATGATAAAGTCACTTTTGAAAAACTAGCCTAAATTACAGTTGTAACTCTCTATTAATGTTAGTACTCAATAGTAACCTTATATTGGATTAATATTTTAAAATTTTTACCGCTAGATTATATATTCCCTTTATTTTTAACACGCATGTCAAATATCATGGTTATTAGATGTTATTTACTATTGAATCCATAATCTCATATTTGCGAAGTTCAAAAAACATGACCAAAAATAAATCGTGATTCACTTTAGCGTTTTCATGGTGAAGTAATAATTTTTGGTGGCACCAAGAAAGGAGATTTTTCTGTTGGCTGAGGCATGTACTCTCCACAACTTCCACTGGCACGTGGGCGTGTGCCGTCATCGTCTCCATCCTCCTCTTTCTCCTTTGATGCACAACATGCAGACCCAGGAGGTCTGGAAGCTGCTTTGCTCCAAATAATGCATGACCATCACCACACCTCTCTCAGACTCCGTGACCAAGCCGGTCAGTCCAAAAATATATATGTTTTTTTTGTACTTATCAAAAAAAAAAAATTATATATATATATATATATATTGTGAGCTTATCTTAATTGGGTATGTACACAGAGAGAGCGAAGAAAGATGCAATTCAAAATGCAGTGCGAGTTTCAGATCTGTTGGTGGATGCTGTGAACAGTGGAGTGCAGGAATCCTTTATCAATGAGAAGCGAATTGAGCATGAAATTCGATCATTAGCAGTCACGATTGCCCGCTTCATGAAGCAGACCAATCAATGGCTCACCGCGACACGTGCTATAAACACCGCTGTCAAGGTCTGCTTATTCATCTTTTTTATATCTGTTCGTTCTTGTTTGTAAATTGTTGTCAATTTGCTTGTCTTAATGTTGGTGTGAGGTTTGTGTTATAGGAAATTGGAGACTTTGAGAACTGGATGAAGACCATGGAATTTGATTGTAAAAGCATCACCGCTGCTATCCAAAACATTCACCAAGCATGACCATTTTGTAAGTTGTGTTCTATGTTTTTTGTGAAATGAATAGTGTTATCTGATATTAACAATTGCATTCCAACGAGACTTGTTGCTCAACTAGCATTTTTTGGTGTCTCTGATGGAGATGTCCAAGTTCAAGTTCCCCTCCCCCAACTATCAAACTATCAAGGAAAAAAATGTCCAAACAATTGCATTCCAACTGCCAATTTGGTAGATCCTTTATGAGAAAGATCCAACAATGAATACCTATAAAAAAAATAAGAAAAGATTCAATATTGAATGTTTTGTTCCTATCACACAGACACAGTTATAAATTTATAATGTTATGTGCCAAAGATTATGTGTACTTGCCAGTTCTACACGTGTTAATTATCACAGAGAAGGCTTTGTCTGTGACTATTTTCTTTCTTGAATACCCCACCTCTGATTTACAAGTAAACACAAATACACTATTTATTGAAGTTCCAGGGGACTAACACATGCTGTTCTCTTAACCTTCTTCAAGCACAAGCTTGTAAAGAAATTTATTTTGTCGAACTGTCATTCTCATACGCCATTTTCTTGTTCTCTATGTAAACTGTAGATCCTGAAACATGAGTAGAAAATTTGCATGCCCCATCATTCAAATCAATACCCTGTCTTACAAGGTGGTGTCTTGTGTAACAATCGTATACAACATCCCCTCACATAGGGTCAGGTCCACGCCCATGTGAAAGAGGTGTTGCGTGCAACCATTAAACAAGATAATAAATCCTGTCTTATAATGCAAGACTTACATTGGTACCTCCGTCAACTTCAACTTTGCTCCAAGTCTATCCCATGGACTGACACACCTGGTTACTCTCCTGTATCTATCAAAATTCAAAATTAGACCATTAGTTCTAACTTTTGAGTCTTTCTTATGGTGTCGGTTGTTTAAAGAGAATTGCTGAAGGGAAGTTTCATTTTAAATGCTGATAGGGGGCACAGGGCTTTTGATTTCATAGTTGAGAGGGTACCAACTAGGCAACTACCAACAATTAGCTGGTTGGTAATCAAATTTATTATCACCTGTGGGACGCATCAACCTCAACAAATACGGTTACTGCAATGATTGGGGGATAAAGTACACTATCCTACTGAGAGCAGCATTTGATTTTGCACTCAATTAGCTGGAGTTGCTGTGACTGAAGATCTACCGCAAACCAGTTGTCGGCCCTTGTTGGTTTCAATGTCTTTTTGTATTTGCAGTTTGATTGGCTTGTGTTTGTTCTTACTGTCCTTAGTGCGGGGTTGGTCTTAGATTGGGTGTTGTTTGCTGATCTGTGACTCTGTCACCATGTCCATGTGCCTTTTGTAGAGACATGCCTTGGTTTGTGCCTTGTATCTTGGCTTTTTAGTGTCAATAAAATTTTTGCTGATTCATTAAAAAATAATATAATAAAATAAAATTGGTTACTGCTGCAGTTTCCTACTCAAATTTGCTCAGAATTAGACAAAATAAATAAAAACTTGTTCTCGGGATCAATGGAACAAAAGAGAAAATTCCATCTAATTAAATGGAACTCTCTTGTTGGTGAGGTTGTGGAAGTTCCCACTGTCCAAAGATTAGTATTGGGTCACATGTTTTGTGCACATTTGAATCGGTTTTGCACATTAATATGTGAAATAGAAGTCATAAAAGCACAGCCAAAGTAGGTTGTAAAATGACATACAAGTTGTGTGAGGTTGAAGTGCTTAGTGTAACCATATGATAACCAAAGGCACCTACATTGGGCCACATCATGTACTGATTGGATTTAGACTGGGTTCTGCTTTAACTCCTCGATAATACTTGGCTTCATTTTCATTTAAAATTTCCTTTAATTTTTAATTATTTTTTTCCTTATTTGGATTCCTGGTGTTTTTTTCTTTTCTTTTCCTCCACCTAAAACAAGGAGCATTTCATTACTATAAGAGAAACGTTACAACTTACAACAAGGAATCCTCAAACACAAACAGCTCGCTTTCCAGAACAGTTAAGGTACATTTTACAGTCCAAAACTAAGACTTGCATTGCCCACTTCTTTGGACCCTAGTTTTCATAAGAAATACTATGCAAAACAGAATTCCTGCTTTTGTCTTTTGCCTTGTGTCTTTATGGATTACCATTTTTTTAGTTTTATCAATAAATAGTACATGACGTCATTTTATTTAAAAAATAACGTCTACCTGAAAAAATACCTCATGAGGTTTTGGTCAGATGCAAAAAACACACTTAGAAGTTTCAATTCTTTCTTATAATTCTTTAAAGTTTCCACATCTGTCAAATTAATCATTAGGTTAATCATTAGGAGTAATATCCGTTAACTCTTATGAACAGAAAAATCGTGTGACCAGTGTCACAAATCACTTAGCAAGTCTTCCTAATATAATAACCTGAAAGTCAAAAAAAAAAAAAAAAAATTGTTCTTAAGAACTAACGGAAGTTAGGCTGTGTTTGACAACATGTAAAATATTTTCAGGTGAAATATATTTTTGGGAAAGAAAAATATTTTCAAGTGTTCGGTTGCATTATGAAAATTGTTTTGGAATATGTTTTCAGGTGTTTGGTTGCATTCTAAAAATGCTATTTTTCTACTAGTTTCTCACATTTTTTCAGCTATTTTCTTAACTTTCGAACAAATTTTATAATAGAAAATTTCAATATATAAACTTAAAGAAACAAAAATCAAAATAAAACCATTCGTTAAACTAAAAAATTCGATCAAACAAAGAGAGGGAGGAAGAGAGAGTGATCGAAAATTGAGAGAAAGAGAGAGGTAGATCGAGAAAGAGAGAGATTGGTCATGGACGACGAGATCGGTCAAGTGGCAGCAGGCTTCAAGCGGCGATGAGATTGAGACGACAAGAGTTCGATCTAAAGGGCGGCAGCGGCGCGGTCTCGACAATGTGATCTGGGGTGTGATCTCAGCGGTGCAATCCGGGGTTGGCGTGGTGGTCTGTTGCCGAAGTTGTGTGCTTTTAGCTCTCTCTCTTTCTCTCTCTCTTCGGGTGCAGTCCAAAAAATCATTTGAAGGTAAATGAGATGTGTAAATGATTTTCTGAGTCAAAGAGCTTATTTTACGTTACATGCACACCCATACACGCATCTGGGTGTAAAATTTTTTCCCAATTTCATTTACACCCGAAACAAACATAGCCTTAATTTCATAAGTCTATTTGACAAATATAAAATTCTCAAAAATTTATAAGAGATAATTGAAATCTCTGAAAATGTTTTTGTAACTTACCCAAATGTCAAGGGTGTTTTGTATTTTGGCCCCCAAAAAAAAGGGGGTTAGAAAGAAAGATAAAGAAAACAGAAAACAGCAGATGGAAGGGCTTGGTTTAAGCTGAGGTACACGTCAAATAGGTGTCACGTCTGTGTCTTTGTTTTTTGCATTGAGACAGAAGTGAGGTACATAGTGCTTGGTTAGGTATCTGGTCACCCTCTGCGCTTGGCCTTGGTCAATCTTAAAGACAAGAACAAGACAGAACCTTTGAAGTTCATGTCAAAGCTTCACATAACAACAAAATTTGAGGTCTGTATTGTAATGTCGGCAAGGGTCATATTCTTTTCCCTTTATTTTATTTTCTTCTGATCTAAACAGAAACTCTGATGGATAGCCTTTTGTGTATAAGACGGATAGCTTTTTGTTTTTTTCTGTCATAAATTTAAAATAAAAAATATATATATATTCTCAGAGTTAGTTTTTTTTTTTTTTTTTTTTTTTTTTTTTTTTTCAATAATTTAAATTTTAGTTTTTTTTTTGTCACATATTTAACATAATAAAATAATAAAAAAAAAAAAAAAAAAAAACCCTACTAAAAACTGTGTATTTTGATAAAGACGGAAACTACAAAATACCCAAATAAACACTAGCAAAAAATTTACGAAGGTGATAAGGAGAGAGAAAAATAATAATAATAGAAGGTTGTGTGAATAAACTTGTTCAAAAGCCAAAAATGTTCTATTTCTTTTTTTAATGTAATCATATATTGTGTGGAGTCACATTGTTGGGGTAGAGAGTCTAGAGACTAGAGAAGAAAGAGGGAGGAAAATAAAATTAATAAGGGAAATGTAAGGAGAAAGAAATGACAAAGTGTAGCTACAAAATTGGTTGTAGCCTAATGTTATAACCTTACTCAATATCTTTTCATTGAAAATGAATTTTGAGAATTCCACTATTGGATTACATCTTCGTCTTATATCCTCCATACTTGCAAAATTTCTAGAAAATTAAAGATCAATAGCTATGTCATCAATAAATTATTTAAATTGCTAGTTTAAAATATAATATCTGATTGATATAAAATTTAACATGTGTATTAAGAGTGTAAAGAACATGCAATTCAATGGTTAGATTATCAAAATATGTAATAATGTTCATTTTATTGAGTAAGGTTGTAGCTAAGGGTACAACTAATTTTATAACTAAATTTTGTTCAGAAAGAAAATGAAAAAGGGGTTTGGCTTACCTCTAGTATTTTTTTAACAGAAATCTCCTTTTGTTTTAAAGAGAAACTACTACATTACCCACCAATTAAATAAAAGGTGAAAATTAAAATTCACTACCACTTGTTATTGTGTATTTAAAATTCAATTAATGGCCTGTTTGGAAGTTTAAAAAAGGAGGGGGAGTAGAGTAGAGGGAGGGAGAGTAATTCAATTACCTTTTGTAGTGGGCCTTTTTGTAATACTGGGCTGGGCTTCCTCCTGTCGCACTAGACCTAAGTTTTCTGGATAAAGGAGTTGGGACTGGTCCAATTGCAACCCACCTTGGTTTGGCTTGTGCACGAACTACGCCCCGTTTGCTAGACTTTGATCACATACCCATGGCAAGCAAAACCACTACGGGGAGTGACAAAAACACCCCGTAAACAAAAAGTAAAGAAATAAATGGGGGAATAATAATAATAGGCTTGTTTGAATCAAAGAGGGGAAAATCAATTTGCCATACCTAGTAATGCTACAGAACTGACACCAAGAAGGGAAACCACTTCTTCAATGCGAATAATCTCCCCAGGGGAAGAAATTAATTGCTTTGAGGGAATGGGCCTGGATGGTTTATGTCCAATGAGGATCCGTTGTCTTTGATAGAGAGCAGGGCTTTAGAGGGAGAGAGGAGACCAACCTATTGGTGCATGCCTGCCATTCTAAACTCTCTGTTTTTTCCTTTGTTTTTCTCTCTTCCTTTCTCAATGCTCACTCCTATGTTATGACTTTCTCCTAGAGACTACTATTACCGTGACTGTGATCATTTTTCTAATGTGTACGGTAATAGTCCTTTATATAGTGTCTGTCGTAACCGGATTTTACTATTTTAGCCTTTAACAACTTTTGTTTGGTCTGGGTGTCCTTACCGACCATTTACTGATTTGCCAGTCGCTCAGCCACCACCATTTACCTGTGCTGGCCGTGCCACCAGACAAAGAAGATTATTTTGTTTGTTTGCTTGCCGTGACACTCTCATTTGCTACGATGTGGATGCTCTCTCTCTCTTCCTATCCCTCATGGCATGCACCTAGTGGTCCTAGCTCATCCTTGCTTCCTTTGGGTGGTATGTCATCCTAGTAAGACATTTCCCCTAAAAGAGCCTGAGTAAAAACCCCAAAATAGGTTTTCCCCTTTCCCCACCGCTAGACCATGCCCTCTTACTTTTGACCCATGACCTCACCACCTCCTGTATTGGCCAGGTACAGGCTGGTGATGTCTAGGCCTTGTGCGTGCTTCACTTCCACGTATATCTAAAATTTGCCTGCTACTCATGCGTCTGCTATAGTTTTCAGAATCGGACCGGACCGGGAGGTCGGACCGTGAAAACCGAGATGAAAATCGGTTTTTTAAGCATAAAGAACCAGATTTTTTGTTAATTCTGTGAATCGTTAAAACTGGGGTTGGACCGCACGAACCGGTGAGAACCGTGCGGTCCAACCCCTTAGCAATTAAAAAAAAAAAAAATACAACAACAACAACAACTTAACACAATTTTATTCTACTTAATTAAATTATCCATCTCTTATAAGGAATAAAAAAAATTATAATTAAAATCTTTCAAAGATATTCAACTTTACTTCAAAAATTAATCATAAATTTTAATGTTTTCATGGTTATTATTTTATTTTATTAACTTTCTTATTTAATTATTAAATATATGCTTGAAAATCATTAAATTTCCCTCACATATATAGATATATTGTCAATTTTGCTAGTTTTATAAATTTAATATCTATATTTAGGTTTTAATTAATTATTAAATTAATTATGATGTCATCACGGTTCGACCCCGGTTCGATCTCGGTTCGACCTCAAAAACCTTAAACCTCTCTCTTTTACAATTCAATGAATGGTTCGGGTTTGAAAACCTTGGCGTCTGCCATGATCTGGAGGCTTGTTTGCACATTCTGCCGCCCATCCTTGGTTTCTTATGACGTGAGCCATTTTCTGGCCTCTCATTCTTTAGGGCCTACTCCCTTCGAGGGCTGGACTTTTGCTTGATTGTGGGCTTTTCCTCCTTCAGCCCATTCTCTTGCTCTTTTTTGCAATCTTTGTATTTCCTACCGTACTGCTCTGCTATTCTTGCTATGGTGTTATTTGACTCAAGCCTGCTGGGCCTCTTTGGGCTTGTTGCTTATTCTTCTCTTAATAACTCAGTATAGTCATTTGGGCTTCTTGATTACGTTGCTTGTGGGCTCCTGTGTCCCATTTTCCTTTTGGGCATCCTTGGCCCATTTACTTTCCTTTGGCATTCTCGGCCCTTTCTAGTCTTGTGTTCTCATGGGCTTTTACTAACTCCTTTAGACTTCATTGACCCAATTACTTTATCCTTCATCCTTGGGACTCATGGACTTTCCATCAACCCCTTACTTTCTTTACTTTCATTACTTCGAGCCTGCTATGGTCCATTCTCACTTTTCTACATCACATACTGTCTATGAGTTTGCTACTTCTCTCTTTCTGGGCTCCTTTAGGCCCGTCTGCTTCCTCAAGGCCCATTTGTTTATTCTATGGGCCTGCAATCCATTATTCTTACCGCTTAGGCTTAATGGTTTTTTTATCCACTTACTAACTCTTTTTTGCCCATGTTGCTAGGCTTTTCCTTTCTATTGGGCTTCCCAAAATGATCATCAACACCTTGTTTGGAAGTTTTTTAAGGAAGGAGGGGGAGGAGTTTCAACTACATCTAACCTCTTATTTTTAATTCCCCCAAATTGGAGAGATTTGGAGGAAGAGTAGAGTAGATAAATTATTGACCAAATGAATTCTTCAAATTACCCTTTCTAAATTAACAAAATTACAAACCGATTATATAAAATAAATTATGTTATTTGTGTTTTATATTACAATCAATCCTCCTTTTGATTACTAAAAATTTCAATTCAAACCTAATAAAACGATTCGAATTTTATCCTATACTTTTCTAAACCAAATGGAGTGGTATCGAAGAGAGAGAGCATAGTGGCTGAGAAGCCCAGTCTTAGTGACTTTTCGATGGTAATCCTTTCAGGAGAAACCAGAACTAGCCCTACTCCGGAGCCCTTTTGGTTCGCTGCACCATCAACATATACTTTCCAGCATGTAGGCCCTTGTAGAGAGATTGTGCCAACTGATTTTCCATCCATGTCTTGTGTCTCTGCTACTTCTTCTAACGAGAGTTCAGCGAATTCAGCCATCAAATCTACAAGGACCTAGCCCTTGACGGAGGTACGAGGCATGTACTTGATGTCAAAAGCCCCCAGAATTGCACCCCACTTAGCAATTCTCCTCGTATAATCAACACTCCAAAGTATGGATCTGAGCAGAAACTGGGTTAGAACGATAACTGTATGTGCCTGGAAGTAATGAGGAAGCTTTCGTGTAGCATGAACTACCGCTAAGATGGCCTTCTCTAGTGGTAAATAACGGATCTCGGCTTCATGCAATGATTTGTTCACGTAATAAACTGGTCGTTGTATGCCACTATCCACTCGTATTAACACTAGGCTTACTGCATGAAGGGCCACAGCAATATAAGCAAACAAGACTTCATTGACCTCAGGACTGGGCATGATCGGTGGCTGAGATAGATATTCTTTAAGTTGTTGGAAGGCCAAAGCGCACTCTTCGATCCACTCAAATCTTTTCCATTTATTCATTAGGAGGAAAAAGGGTCTGCACCTATCTGCTGACCGAGAAATAAAATGGTTCAAGGCAGCAATCATTCTGGTAAGCTTTTGAACCTCTTTGGGATTTCAAGGTGGTTATAGACTGTTGACAGCTTTGATTTGATCGGGACTGACCTCAATTCCCCTGTGGGTTACCATATAGCCAAGAATTTGCCTGCTCTTATCCCAAATGAACACTTGGAAGCGTTGAGGCGCAACTTGTGTTTCCTCAAAATTTCAAAGATATCTCCGAGGTCTCTCACGTGCTCGGACACCACCTTACTCTTCACCACCATATCATCTATATAGACTTCAATGCTCTTACCCAACTGCGGCTCGAACATTATGGTCATCATTCTTTGATAGGTAGACCTTGCATTTTTCAAACCAAAATGCATCACCTTGTAATGGTAGTTTCCAATGGAAGTGACAAAATTTGTCTTTTCCTGGTCGTCTAGGGCTAGTGGTATCTGATGATATCCTTGAAAGGCATATAAGAAGCTCATCTGAGGATGGCTCGTGGTTGCATCTACCAATCGATCTATCCGAGATATAGGGAAGGGATCTTTTGGGCAGGCTTTATTCAGATCCGTGAAGTCTACACAGACTCACCACTTTCCGTTCTTCTTCTTTACCACCATAGTATTAGCTAACCATTCTGGGTAAAAAAACCTCCTTGATAGCCCCTGCTCGCTTAAGCTTCATCACCTCGTCCCTAACAGCGTCAGCGTGCTCCTTGGATGGGCACTGAGGTAGTTGCTTTTTGGGAGTAATGGATGGGTTAACATTTAAATGATGACAGATGAAATTAGGGTCAATCCCAGGGGCCTCGTAAGCGTCCCACGCAAATACGTCCACATTTTCTCTAAGAAACCCGATTAGCTCTTCTCTCTCTTGGGGAGGTAGCTCGGAGCCGACTTGAAAGAACTTCTCCGGATTATTGCCAACATCAACCTTTTCTAGATCTTCGTACTTTGCTTCCTCGGTTGATCCATTATCGGGCAATACCGAAGTTTTTGATTACCATAAGCCCCTTTCAATAAAGGCCGAGGACTCAGCGTTGGGTCGGTGTAAAATGGCAGCCACCATACACTGCCTAGCCATGGATTGATTCCCCACAATCTCTTTAACCTGGCCCTCCAACGGATATTTCACCTTCTAGTGTAGGGTAGAAGAGACAGCTTCTAAGGCATGAGGCCAAGATCTAGCCACAATAGTTGTGTAGGGTGAATAAGCGTCCACCACAATGAAATCCACTTCCACCACATTCGAACTGGTTTGTATAGGCAGTTTAATCTGACCTCTTGAAGTAACAGTCTTTCCCTCGAAACTTACTAGATGGGAATCGTACGCCGTTAGGTCTTCGAGTTTTAAATTCAGCCCCTTGTACAGGTCGGGGTACATTATCTCCACAGCACTGCCCTAATCTACCAGTACTCTTTTCACATCATATTCCCCTATCTTGAGTGTGACAACCAGAGCATCGTCATGGAGTTGGATGGTTCTGATTTTATCTTCGTCCGAGAAGCCCAGCACCAGTGGGGCTTCTTTCCTGGCTCTTTTTGACTCCAAATTGTTGTCCTCAGTGGATAGCCGAGCCACAGACATCGCTCTGGAGGGACAAGAACCGATCCGATCCTTCCTGAAGCAGTATAAATGACATTTATCGTGCCTATAGAAGGTTTTAAGGAAGTGTCTCTCCGAGGCTCCGGATTCGCCTGACCCTGTTGACCACTGGAATGATGCAAGAGGTGCTTTAATTTTCCTTCTCGGACCAGCTGGTCTAAGTGATTCCATAAGTTCCTGCAGTCCTCTATGGTGTGCCCCGGTTCCTGGTGGTATTGGTAATATAGGTTCTGATTGCGTCTCATGGGGTCTTCTGCCATCTTATTTGGCCATTTAAGAATGACTCGTTCTTGATTTTCTCCAGAATCTGGTGTACTGGCTCTCAGAACACAGCATTAATTGCCTGTGCATCAACAGATTCGAACTGCTCTGCAAAGTCTCTCCTCGGTCGGTTATTATTGTATCGGTCCAACATGAAATCCCTCATCTCCTGAGGGATAACCTTAGCCTTTCCTTTCCCCTGTTGCTGGTCTTCCTCGACCCTTTTATATTTGTCAATTCGGTCCATGAGTTTGCGTACGCTGGTAACAGGCTTGCCAGTCAAAGATTTCCTCAAATCGTGCTCGGCTGGGAGGCCGACCTTAAAAGTGCTGATGGCTACGTCATCAAAGTTGCCATCTATTTTGTTGAACATCTCCCAGTATCGGTCCGAGTACGATTTCAGAGTCTCCCCCTCTTATATAGACAAAGACAGTAGAAAATCCAAAGGCTGAGAAACCTTGCTACACGTGATGAAGCGAGAGCCAAATGCTTGGGTGAGTTGCTTAAAGGAACCTATAGAATTTGGCCTCAGGCCATCAAACCATCTTATCGCCACTAGTCCCAAGCTGGACGAGAAGAACTTGCACATCAAAGCCTCGTTTTTGGAATGGACAGTCATCCTCTGATTAAACTAGCTCACATGTTCTACAGGGTCCGTTCGACCATTGTAAATGGTGAATGTAGGTTGATGGAATCGCCGAGGGAGCTTAGCCCCTTCTATCTTGCGTGTGAAAGGTGACTTAGAGATCTAATTCAAAGCCTTGCTCATGGCGTTGTTTCCTAGGCCTTTACGAGACGGGCTTTTGTGTCTGCATTTATGGTGGTTCTCTTCTTCATAAGAAAATGTTTCACTTGATGGAGTTCTTGACCTTTGCCTATAATTATTGTCTCCTTCATCATTAGAGAACATATCAGAACTGGAAGGGGATCGCTCCCGTTACGCACGACGTAGCTTCTTTTTTAAGTCATTAATCTCCCACTGCATGGCTTTATTACTGTCTTGCTTTTGAGACACGTGACTTCCCACTTGAGAATGGCTTCTGCTTGTATAGGTATTATGCACATTACCCTTTTGATATCTCTCCCGATCTCTTTCCCGTTCAAGGTTAAGAAAATCGTCCTACCGTTGAGAACTTGCAGACTCTGCTTGGTGTGGACTTGATCCCACCATGTTTAACCGTTGCACTCACTGATGTACAAGTTCTTCCCAGAGATGGCGCCAGTTGTAGGGACACAATTTTGAAGACCAAGCCTAAAGGATAAGGGAGGTTAGTCTAATGAGCCCAATACAATAAATTTGTAGAGAGTGGGTCAAAGAACTAAGCCTAATGGATTGGACAACGGCTAATTTGGAGTTAGAAGATGGTCTAACAAGCACAGAAGACACTGAAATGAATATACTCAACGTCCGAGGAGGTAATTTCTTGTTCCAATTAGTTAAACAAGTCACAAGTGCAAGTTTGATTGTTACAATGTTCTTTGATTCTTTCTTCCCCCCCTTCCCTTGGGGTTTACATTCTAATTTATACTACACATCCTCTTATCTCTGCCCTACACGAGTACGGCTGAGAGCTTATCCTTGAGATTGTCTCATCACTCTCCTCTAGAAGTCCTTGGGGATGGTTATAAGGCTAAGGGAATACTGTTCAGAGATCACTTCATTATTAATGCGGCCAGAGGGTTAGCTGCAGAGTATTAAATGCGGTGGCAGCAACTTTCCCGGAGATACTTTTGGGGCTCCCAACCTTTTTGTACGTTCTTGGTGCATGTCTTTGTTGCTGGAGGTTCCTAAAAGGTCACCTTGATTATTCAGACCTACACCTGATCCGTGTTTAGCTTATCCGAGTAGACAATTCTCCTTGGATCATCCTCCCCTTTGTATATTGGATATAAGGTGCTGAGTCCAGCACCATTCATATCTATTTATTCCTCCTCAAACTGCCCCTGCTTTCGGCCAAGGCCCAAGGCCCAATATTCAATTTGGGCCATTGTCCCCACACATGCTATAGTCATAATTATTTAATCTAACAAATTAATCATAGACCAATGTTGTAAGTCTATTTTCAAATAAGGGTAAAATTTGGCTATTTAAAATCATTTCCTCTCATTTCCATCATAATTTTTCAAACATCCTAACAAGAGGAAGGGCTAATTACTCTCTTTTTCCTTACTAATTTTAAAAACATCCAAACAAGGTGGAGAATAACTATTCCCCTTTACTCTCCTCCTTCTCTAAACTTCCAAACAAGCCATAAAAAAGTACCAGAGGTAAGCCAAACTCAATGAAAAGAAGCACTTATCTTATATATGTTTGAAAATTGGAAGGAAATGAGAAAATATTCCCTTTGTTGGTTTGCAAAGGTCAAATGTGAGGGAAATAGAAAGAAAAATATGCCATGAATTTGAAAGAGGAATGAAAATTATGGGCAACAATGTAATTTTAAATCAATGAAAAGTCAAATTTGTCCGACTTCAATTTTTTGATGCATTCTTTCTCTCCATTTCCGCCCAAAAGGGCGTATTGCAAAATGTGAGGTAGGTTGATTGGGATCCTATCTTTTCTTTTCCCTCACATAAACCAAAACTGATGATTTAGTATTTATATTAAAAAAATAAATTGTTAAAAATTTCATAAAGAAAATGATGATAGATAAGTTTTATTCTATGAAAATTGATCGTTATGTATAACTTTGATTGTAGATGCCAAGTTCTTTTTTTGGATTTTTTGTACATGTTTATAACAAACTAGAGAAACTTTGGTATATACATTAGAATCTAGCATGGTGTGATAAGTCCTTTTCAAAAGAGAAACTTTGGTATATACTTTAGAGTCTAGTATGGTGTGATAAGTCCTTTTCAAAGATTATTTTGTAAACATATTTATCCAAGTTATATGTATATAAGAAAGTGGTGTCTTAGTCTTTGACCAGACTATTCCTTCTTACCTATGAGACACACCAGAAATGTTTATGAACTGATAGTGTGGTAGATTAAACTTGGGATCTTAGAGTTTACCAATGCCCACCACTCAGATACCCATAAGAGTAACATATATATCAAAATTGATAACTCTTCTTACCCCAAAAAAAAAAAAAAATGATAACTTTATATACAATATAAATTACAACTAGCTCTTGTCTATTATAAAAATTTATATTCTTTCTCGTATATCAATTTTGTTATGGTCACAACTTTTTCCAAAGTTTGTTAAAGTGGTTGGTTGTAAGTGGTGGACAATCATTTTCACATGGATCTACAACTAACATTACTTTTATTTTCACCACTCATAATTTACCACTTCAACAAGTTGTGGAAAAAATTTCTCATTAAACTTTCTCTCTCTCTCTCTGAGTGTATATATATATGTATATATATGTATTTTGAATTTATCTTGTCTAGTGTATCAATACCGTAATTTCACCTCCAAAGTTTCTAGTTTCAACTTTATTTTTCATGATTATATTTTCAACTCTTCTTGGTAGAGATTTTAACTTAATTTGAAAGGGAATCGCCATATAGAATTACGAAACTTCTAAGGATTGTGCCGGAGAAAAATGTTGACAATGATTAAACTGAGACAAAGATGTTTACCACAGACCTGAAGAGAAAGTGCATGTGAAACAGGATTTGGGCATGTGTATCAGATTTGAAGATAAAAGGGCGGATTGCGAAATGTGTGAGCTGGTTGATTGGGTTTCTATCTTTTTCTTTACCCTCACATAAACCAAAACTGATAATTTAGTGATTTATATTAAAAAATAAATTTTTAAAAATTTCATCAAGAAAATGATGATAGATAAGTTTTATTCTATGAAACTGATCATTATGCATAACTTTATTGGAGATGCCAAGTTATTTTTTTGGATTTTTTGTACATGTTTATAGCAAAATAGAAAAAAACAACTTTGGTATATTCATTAAAGTTTAGCATGATGTGATAAGTCCTTTTCAAAGATTATTTTGTAAACATATTTATCCAAGTTATATGTATGTAAGGAAGTGGTGTCTCAGCCTTTGGCCAGACTATTCCTTTTTACGCATGAGATACATTAGAAATTTTTATAAACTAATAATGCGGTAGATTAAACTTGGGACCTTAGAATTTACCAATGAGCCCACCACATTGATATCCCATGGGGGTAACATATATATATATAACTCTTCTTACCAAAAGAAAAATAAATTGATAACTTTATATACAATTTAAGTTATAACTAGCTTGTCTATCATAAAATTTATACTCTCTCTCTCTCTCTCATATATCAATTTTGTTACGGTCACAACTTTTTCCACAGTTTGTTGAAGTGGTCAGTAGTGAGTTGTAAACAATCATTTTCACATAAATCTAAAACTAATATTACTTCTATTTCTACCACTCACAATTTACCACTTTAACAAGTTGTGGAAAAAATTTGTCTATAAAATCTCTCTCTCTCTCTCTCTCTCTTAGTATGTATATAGATATGTATATTGAATCTATCTTGTCTAGTGTATCAATATTGTAATTTTGCCTCCAAAATTTCTAGGTTCAACCTTATTTTCCATGATTATATTTTCAACTCTTCTAGGTAGAGATTTTAACTTAATTTAAAAGGGAATTGCCCTATTGAATTATGAAACTTCTAAGGATTGTGCTGCAGAAAAATGTTGACTATGATTAAGCTGAGACAAAGATGTTTACCAATTACCATAGACAGAGAAAGTGCTTGTGAAAGAAGATTTGGGCATGTGTATCAGATTTGAAGATAAATAAAACTTGGAAGAATTCCAAAGGTCCCTACACAGAGTGTGGACTTGGTGCCCAATCAAGCATCATCAAGCTGGCTTCTTTGTACAGATCTGGATAGTACCTTAGCTAGCACCCCTTTGAATATCATAACCAAATCAAAATGTGACTCTCACTCTAATTACTAATAATAATTGTGGTAAACTGCCAAATGTGCCAAGTTAAACATGATTATTTAAGTATCAATTTTTATAATTCTGATGCCCCTTTCTAAATCTCAATTTTATTGTAGGATGAGTCATTTCGCAAAATCCTAGACCTTTAATGGCAGATGGGTTAGGTAACCATATACATCCAATTCAATAACTATCAAAACAGCTTAGAGAAGAAAAAAGTGAACAATGCAAAACAAAAACAAAACAAACAAAACGCTAAATCCCAAAACAATAGAGAGCAAGAGAGAAGTAGAGAAGGGAAAAAAGAAGTACTTTTCTTAAGCCACAGGACAGAAGCAGGTTGAATTTCCATAACCAATAAACCGTACCTAAACCTCTTGTTTTTGAAAGATACAAACAAAGGTAGATAATACTTGGCCAAAACAAAATGAAGGTAGTAAATATTACGATGAGTTGCGTGTGTATTTGTTTGTCAAAAAATATTAAGATGATAAGAGATAATAAGAAGTTAGTGGCTAGGCTAGGATTTCATTTTAAAACGGGCAAATTCAAATAATAAAGCATATATATTAATAATTAAATTAATATTTAATTACTATAGTATGTTGGAAAAATATAATTAAGGCTATAAACTAAGCAAGTACTAAAAATTCAAGCATATTTAATTTTAGTATGAACATGAGCCAACTTAAGTCCATCATGAATAAGTTCAAGCTTGTTTATGAGATAGATGATTAACTTATTTTTTTCTTATACATAAAAAATACCACAACAATTTTTTTAAACATATTATCAAATTCATACTAATAATTAATAATTAAATAATATTTGAAATTATATTGCTCGAGTAAATTAGATAAGATGATTTTTGTTTATGAACTTCTAGATTGATCAACATTGTATTGTTAAAAATTATAGATAATTTTTTACTATGGAATAAACATTTATTTATCAATATTCAATAAATTATAAATAAAAATTTGATATCTTATGAACATATTTATAAACTTACATAATTGAATATTAAACTTATATTAGTATGTTTTTATACATATAAACATATAATATTATGTATACTAATCTCATACTCACACGTTTATTCGCAAACAAATTATTATATTTGAGCTTCATTCATTTACTAAATAAATGAATATAAATTTTTTTTCTAAATCAAACCGAAATTGTCCATTAATAGTTCGATGCATTTATTGCTATATATATAGGTTGTAATCATTTCGAATAATTACAACCTATGTTCGTGATAGCACAAAAGTATTCTCATAATTTCTTCAAAAGTAACCGAACTAGTTTTCAATGAAGGAACAAATTTAGACACATAATTAGGATATGATAACTCTAATATATGATACATGCATGGCACCTAATCAAACAATCAGCACCACTTCACTGCTTTAAATAACAACTGTGCAATAAGTACTGATAAGTTTAATCTTGAGAGAAATAAAACTTTTTACAAATCATAAAAAGGAATTCAATAATAATATTTTTTTTTTGAGAATCAATAATAATAAATTATTTGAAAGACAACTTATTGCATATTGAGTAATTTACCTGTGTACTAACATTTATTCAATAATTAAAATCATAAAAAATATACCAAAAATTGCCAATAATAGTTTCTTTATAACTTTTCGTTTTAATGATGGTGAATTACCGTTGCTTTAACTTTTAAACTCTATCAATCTATAGGTTATTATTGTTTCTCAAAAAAAAAAAAAAAAAATCTCTATAGGTTATTATTAATTTTTAATCATTTAGCTCATAATTACATAAATATCTACAAAAAAATAATTGTGCATGTAAGCCCAATCATCAATAAGTATGTCTTATGTTTTAAAAATGTATATTACAGCTCATAATTTAGTTTTTATTTATTATTAATTCATTAATTTGTGTCTTTAAGGCACACATTACCGGTTTATAATAGATAGAACATGGATTTTTTTATAAAAAACAAAAAATAAAAATGATAATGCAAAATACATTTCAAGACTCTAATTTTACATTTGCTCAATTAAGTTCTTTAAGTTTCAATTAACATCTCTCCGTTGACTTTCGTTAAATGTTGCTGTTAAGTGTCCAAATTTTCCTTTGTTTTAATGGCGCCATTTAATGGGAGTTGTCAGAGGGATCTTAATTGAATGAACTTGAAATTTAAATGACTCAATTAATTGAAAATAAAATTAGAGGATTAAAATAAATTTTGGTCAAATTTAAATTTAAATTTATAATTAGTAATTTACATTTTTCTTCTTCTTCTTCTTATTATTTAAGGACAAACGGGACGAGTTGAGTTGGAGTAGTTATAGTTATTGATTGCGTACTTTCACTAACTGTGCTTAATTTAGGTTCTGAAAACAAGCATGCAAGGTGCCAAACATGAAACACCCATGTGAACTGGAACCAATATTAAAACAACTATCTTCTCTGGAGTAGTTGTAGTTATTGATTGCGTACTTTCACTAACTGTGCTTAATTTAGATTCTGAAAACAAGCATGCAAAGTGCCAAACATGAAACACCCATGTGAACTGGAACCAATATTAAAAAAACTATCTTCTCTGCTTGTCCAATGACGAGATCAGTGGAGCCAATTGTCTGATCAATGCATGGCACTGGTGAACATGGATAGACAAGGTACGTAAAAATAAAGCTCCAAGGTACGTACATAATTAATTTCCAATAGTACCATGGAAAGTTCGTTAATTTTTTTGTTGATAAAACTTTTTTTTTTTTTTTTACTCTTATGTTTTTTATTAGGTCTTAAATACTAAATCTTCCTAATTAATTTGTAACAAGTGACAAACCTTCTTATAGTTAAGTACAAAACATAAAGTCAACATGTCTTTTCAATAATTAATCACATTATACGAATTTGTTAATAAAATATTTATTTTATAAAGAAATATGATTATGATGACATTATCTTGAAAACGATAGAAAATGAGATTGATGCTCACTCTTTCTTTGTTTTTCTCTTTAATTTTTATTATACAATAAAAAGAGTCTTAAGAAACTAGGATGGAGGAGTCTTATATAGCTCAATTATTATTTAATATTTATTAGTGTTTTTAACGTAAACTTCCATGATTCAAAATTTTCTTCTTCCATTATATCCAACAAATAAGAAACAAGAATTGAGCACAAAACCAATAGACATTCATTCATTTTCAAAATATGGCAAACATAATTCCTCTTCTCTTCTTTTTAATTATTGGATTTTTTTTTTTTTTTTGGAATTTCTCTTCTCTTGAGTGAATACTTAAAATACCTCATAATTAAAAATAAAGGCTTCGAAGCTTATAATTTTGGGGTTAGCAATAATAGATCCTCATACAAGGGGCTAGCATGCAATGGTTAGTTCTCTTTAATATTTGCATTTTTCCACGGTTTTGCATAACTACAAGAATTTTTCCACTTCCAAGATAAATTATCTCATTTGTGCTTAATAATATTTGTGAAAATGCTGTGGACATAATATGACTTATACAATTCTAGCACGTTGATGGATCATTATCCTAGTAAAGTGTAGCCACTTATGCATATTTGTTTGCCAATTGATAATTCTGCTTAGGCCTCCTAAAAAAATTGTTTAGGCCAAGTAAAACCAATGTAACACAAAATGATTGGTTTCTTATTAATGCTCAAAGCTTGATCAGTGGATATATAAAGTTATATTTGCTACATTATCTACTAATGTCTCCATTTTTTTCCCTTTTACATTATTGACCAACCATTATCCTAATTTTCTTTTTTTGAAGATAATTAAATTATATATAAATATAAAATTGTTCAGTATATTGAATAATGTATCTCATAAAATGGTTTCATGAGACTCACATGTGTGAAATGAAAGCCACATATGTTGTAAAAAAGATATCTTAACATTCACACACAAACACTCCTTTTCTCTTGTCCAATCATGCACCAAATAGATGTCTCTTACCATGCCTTTCTAAAATTCAACACAAATTATATGCAATAATTAATAATTATTTTGTGCATTTGTCATATGCATACATAAGACGTATAATAAATACTTAACTACTTATATATCATGACTATAATCACAGCATACATCACAAACCTTATTTCATAAGTAATATCCTCAAAAAGTCATTCACCTTTCATTTTCATTATTTTTTAACTTTGAAAAGTTGTTTTACTTTGTTTAAGCCAACAAATTGACAATTCTTAATCCCTAAGGAGTATACCATATACGTTTGAAAGACGTTTTATTTGTTTGTTTGTTTGAAGTGGGAGTCAGTGAAACAAGTTTTAGTATTGAGTCATGAGTGTATTGGTTGATTCCTATAAAAAAGAAAAAAAAAAAAAAAAAAAAAAAAAAATCAGTAATTCTATGCTGGTATCAAGTGTGACACATCAAAAACAAGTTGTACCTATAAAATCACATAAATGAGAGTCCCAACAAAAAGCAAAGAACCTTGTCAAACAACAAAAGCAATAATAATAATAATATTAATAATAATGTCATAAGTGTTTTGAGGTCAAGTTTCTCTCTCAGTCACAACCCCCACTGATTGCGATTGCAATGCCTTAGCTTTTTAGCATTGATTATGGCCAATCATCCAAACTCACAAACTTCTCAAGTTTTTTCCCACCGAACCCAATTATTTCGAAACCAAAACAAAAAGCAAAGTCTCTTCAATTTCAAACAAATCTGACACGCTTGCTAACATGCACTGCTATGCGTACTGCGCACCCCCTTTTTCCATGGATCAGAATCCATTCCCGTTCCAGATAGGCAAATCGCATCAAACATACCCGTGCGTATTACGCACCCTCCTGCCTGCGTACTCTACCATAAAGCACATTCGTTTTCAAAATTCATTTTCATCTTTTTTATTTATTTCTTTCTTTGTACAAACAAAGCACACCTTGAAGGCTTGAACCATAAATTACAATATAAATATACACAATAGGTTAAAGCTTAGACAGAATTATCTGGTAAAGTTACCTTGACTTTAATTTTTTTTTTTTTTTTTTTTTAAAGGTGACACTGTCTGCAATTAATTAGTTAACAGAATCATGTTTTAAATTTAATGTATATGCACCTAAAAATCTAATAACTAAGTTTTGCCAAATATAATAAATTTCACAACTTTTTTAAGGTTGTAATTCATGTACAATAAAACTAATGTTAATGGTGATCCAGTAATGCTTCATTAATCTTAAGATGACACCTCAAATGTTATTAAAAAATTGTGAAATTTATTAAATTTGTAATATTGCTAAATATATTTATAATACCAAATTAAACCCCATATCTTTACAAGATTTAAATAAAATAATATTTTAAAACATGTTTAATTCAAATGATAACCCATTTTAAGAGGATAACCAAATGAAAAACACATAAATACTATATCTAAATTTTGTTTTTTCTATTATAAATGAAAATGATTTTATTATAAATCACACATACCCTATATCTTAAAATGTGTTCTCATTTTTATCTAGAATATTGAAGCACAAAAACATTATTTAGTAATTAAAAGGTATGTGAATCGATTTGAAATATCTCGTAGATATCATATATCCAACATATGCATCATCACCCTTTAAACATTGCATACAACACTATAAAAAGAAATCGGATATACCATATAAATGCATAAAATAATTATAGTTATTATGTCCCAAAAATAGAAAATTTCGTGGAAAAGACAAGACAATCTTCATAACTAGAGTATTCCAGCTTAACACAGTTAAGTCTAATTGTATGTCGAGTTCATGACTCGAGTATTCCAGCTTAACATTGTTAAATTTGATTATATGAATGGTGTTTATTGAGAGGAGTTTATTTTATTGCCATTTTGACATATATTTACTCCAAATTTGAATATCTTAAACAAAATTTTTTAAAATTTTATTTTAAAAAAAAATATATATATATTTTTTTTAGTAATTTACTCTTTTTGTATTGAAAAGGTGGGAATATATAATATTAAAAAATAGTATACAAAAACAAACAGCTAATTTGTAAAATTCCCCTCCAATTTCTCTTCTCGTCCTCTTTGTCTCTTTCTTTCTTTCAGAGCGAGCTCCAGCTTGGAGGGGTTCATGGAGTCTCTCTCTCTCTCCTCGCAAGCCATGGCCCAGTGGTCCTCAAGCTTCAGATAAAAATGATAGAAAAATTCACAACTGTTACTCTTCTCAGCTCTTGAGTTTCCGTGAGCTCAATTTTTTTTTCTTTTGTGTTTTTTTGCGTGTTGTGGAGGAAAAGAAGCATTTCTAGGGTTTTTGTGTGAAAAAGAATGCCGGCGAACCGATCGAAATCTGAGAAGCACGATGCGGCGGCGAAGCCGGTCCGGCGAGACCCGTACGAAGTGCTCGGTGTCTCCAAGAACTCCGCGGATCAGGAAATCAAAAGCGCTTATCGAAGAATGGCTCTCAAGTATGCTTCAATTTCTGTGTTTTCAGCTCGTGTTTTTAGCTCATGAAGCATTATTTCTCAGTTTGTGTTTGTGTTTGTGTTTGTGTTTTTTTTTTTTTTTTTTTTTTTTTTTTTTTTTTTTTTTTTTTGAATTTGAATTTGATATAAGTTCATGTGTAATTTCTTTGAAATTTTGAGATATTTGAATGTTGAATATTATGTAATTACCAGAATTTCAATTTTAGCTCGGTTTTTAGCACGCGGTGAGTGTAGAGAGAGAGAGAGAGAGAGAGAGTCAACAAGGACTATGCAGCTAGTGATAGCTATTCAAAGCAGTAGCTCTGTGCGAGTGATGCTGGATTTTTGATGCTTGTACGGTGGATATGGTAGTTTTTGTGGTGCCTCTTGTGGTTGCGAGTGAGGTAAATCTAAAAGCTAAACAAGGGTTTGTTAATATTGTTTAGGAGTGTGGAAGAATGCACGTAAAGACGGCCAATCTTGCAGTATCTGTTGGGGGTTGTGGGGCGTGAACGAGAAGCCTTTATTCGGTTCAAGTAACACTTGGTTCCTTGTAGTTGTCAACTGCCACTTGTTGTGTTTATATTGTGAAAGAGAGAGAGAGAGCATATAATGGTGAAGGACTGAAACAAGCAAGGGACTCGAGATTTTGTGTTAGGAAGAATGTAGACATTGACACAGTGGATCTTGGGGTCCCATTTTCTTGGGGGAGGATGCAGGGGATGGGAATGAGAAGGGAAGCTCGATTTCACAAATTACGAAGAGTTTTATCTCTTACTTGTCTTTAACTTGATTAGGGATGCTTGATCAGAAAAGAAGTAGTTGATACATGAGCAAACCACAATCAGAAACGTTTTCTTGAGGATGCATGGTGCAAAACCTCAAATTCATTGTGCCTTTTCCTCGTGTAATAGTGGAAATGAATGTCAAGTAGTGTGAACTGATTATAAATGGAAGTACTGGAATGCAGTGTGAAGCTCTAAGTACTAGGGTTCATGTTCATGTGAAGGTTTATCAGTAAGTCTTGTGTCTATATAACCTCCAATAATGTTTCATGTGTGTTTATATGTGTAAGATGATGTGCAAAACATCTGTGCTTTCATTTATACTGGAGTATGCAAATAAGAAGCAAACAATTGAAAATATCACAAAGCACATAATCAATGTGGGTCCTTAACTCCCTTATATTTGTCCTACAATGGTTTTATTTATTTATTTTGTTCTTATTTTTGAAAAGTTAGAGAGAACCCACCCAGATGGAAAAGAATACATGTGCTGACCCTGACCCCAAAATTTTTAAGAATGAGGCTTCATTGTTGTTGTGGAGAGAACCTGCTAAACAACACACTCCCTTATGAAACATCTACATTTTGTGCTCAACATGAGTGCTTTGCAAATTTTGGAGAGTCATTCGAACGGTAAATTTATTGGTGTCTGAGGTTTTCCTCTTGAAGTCAATGGGCTTTTGGCCAAAGTTTTATCCTAAGGTGGATTCCGTTGATTTTTAACTAATGGTATTGGGTTATATACTTATATTTCATGTCCTCTACGTTTTGTGTTGCCATTATTTTTGCTAATATTATTCCACGGTTCCATATCAAGCTGACTTAGATTATCAAAGATACTAAAGTTGTACTATTTCAGGTACCATCCTGACAAGAATGCAAATGATCCTAAAGCAGCTGATATGTTTAAGGAGGTCACCTTTTCCTATAATATCTTGTCTGACCCAGACAAACGGCGTCAGTATGACACAGCCGGTTTTGAGGTGAGATATTAATGCTAGTTTTCAAAAATGTTAATTCTATGTGGTTCATTAAAATCGCTTGTGTTCCTGCTAGAGATGTGACTGTTAATTCTTTGGTCCACCTTTTATTCCAAAAATTCATTATGCATGCAATCATTAAAATTCTGAGAATCCATTTTTATCCTTGGCTTAATATTCAAAACTTATGTGGAACATGGTTTCTTGTTCTTTGTCTAGGCTGTTGAATCAGAAAGCCAAGAATTGGAGCTAGACCTTTCAAGTTTAGGAACTGTGAACACCATGTTTGCTGCACTTTTTAGGTGAGTTTTGCATTTTTCATATTTCATATATTTTTAATTGTAAAAAATAAAAAAAAAAAAAATTCATTGATTTTAACGATTTCTGTGTTAATTTTCATTTTTACTATTTTCTAAATAACAGTAAACTTGGTGTGCCAATCAAGACCACTGTATCAGCAACAGTCTTAGAGGAGGCACTTAATAATTTGGTCACTGTTCTTCCACTACCAATGGGGCAACCTATATCTAAGAAGGTGAGTCATTCTTATTCCAGTTGAGCCTTCATTTTTTTTTTTTTCGTGGTGTGCTGATCTGAATTATTATTATTATTTTTTAATTAACAGGTTGAGAAGCAGTGTCCTGATTTTAATTTTTTGTTTTTAATTTCTTAACTAACAGGTTGAGAAGCAATGTGCTCACTTCTATTCTGTCAGGATAACAGAAGAGGAAGCACGATCTGGATTTGTATGTCGAGTGCAATCGTCTGACAAAAGCAAGTTCAAGGTGATAAACCTCTGTCACACATGCATTGGAAACTACATCTATTTAAAAAATTTATCCCTGCTTTTAAGGTTTTCTTTCTAGTCTTCTGAAGCTAAATATCTCTGTTGTGGTTAAGATTACATATGTAACAGAAGTCAAAATGGTTTGCTTGGTGTATTTTTCAGAACATGAGATTACATTATTTCAAACATATCAAAGCTCAGCAATTTCTATATTTATCTTAAATCTATGTCAATGTTTTATTATTGATAATATTAACTTCTATATTTACAAGTGATCCTTTAATTACTTGTTATTCTCTCCCTCTCTCTGATTTTTGGCTTTCCTAAATGATCAAGCTGTACATGGTGTACTTTCCTTGTTGCTTGCTGATAGACCACTTAAGATCACAGCCTCAGACTAGACTATTGATTTCCTAGTCTGTGTTGAAGATTGAGCTGTATCTGTTCCATCTCTTAAGTCTTTCAAGAATGAACTTAAAAGACAATAAGTTTTGGGTCTGGTCAGTTGTTCCACAAATGAGCCTGCAGCCAGTCTATTTATGTCATTATGACCAGTTACTCTGCTTTAAATTACTAAAGAAGTAGTGCCTGGATTACAGCATTAAAATACAAAGTTCAATCTTTCAGCTTGTGAGACGAATGTTGGGGACATGTATTTCCCTATTTCTCACACAGGTGAGTTGGCGCTATTGTTATCCCTTTGTCATGATTTTTAAACATGTACAATGATCTGGGAATTTCTTCTTTCAGCGCCTCAGAAAATAATCAAATTTTGGGGGTCCTTTCCTGATTAGATTGTGCAGTGTGTATGACTTAGTTTCTCCTTAGTTCGATAAATTAAACCTTAAAAATCTTAGATTGTATAATTTTTATTTTATTTTAAATTTGTTTCAATCATTGACTTCAGAGTATCATAGCCTATTTTCTTTGTTTGAATTTTATAAAATACATATATGTACAATTTACTTAGTATTTAGGAAAAACCATACATGTTGAGTAATTGCCTAAATAACAGTACTTTCTTTCATGGATAATCACCATTACCTAATATATTAGCCTTTTGCAGTTGTTGTATTTTGATCGGGAAGAGAATAACGGCTTAAGCCTAGCGCTGCAGGTATCACGCATCTTCTCCTTTCATTTGAGTTGGTTATGAATCATTCTCGTAATTAGGACTCTCCATCCTAATGAGCATGGAAGTAGAGTAAAATTGTTGCTAGATGAATAGAATTGAACTATTATGATTTTAATGGCATGATTTCAATCTTTTGGTTTTACAAGATCACATGCTTGTGTCTCATTGTTTCTGTGTAAACATAAGTTTCATCCAAATTTATGGTTCACAACTCTTGCAAATGTAGACTTTGTTTTCTCTTTAAATTTTATTGAATTTTTTTGAATAAATAACTGCATTGGTCTTGCTTTTTTCTTGAAATACTTAATCTAGCACAGAATGTTAGCATTTAATCAAAAGTTTTGAGTGATGGCGATGAGGAGCTGAGTTACAGTCCCTTGTATTCAGCAGTAGCACTGCTGTATATTCACTCATGCACACACATTGTAGGGTAACAACTATCGTGTCATTTTGGGGGATCTTTGATAATTCTTTGCAACATTAAGTGTCATACTGTTACATGTGTCTTTTAGGACCTTACTTCTTATTAGCATCTTCTGATGCCATTTCTACTGAATATCATGCATAACATTCTATTGGTTTTGTTCAAGTTGCTTATACAAAATGTATTTCCTGTAGGAGGACAGTGCCAAAACAGGGAAGGTCACATCTGCTGGAATGTACTTTCTTGGTTTTCCTGTTTATCGGTTGGATCAAACAATGAATTCGGTGAGCTGATGATATTACAATAATATATTATTCAACTTCCAGTTTGGCTTGTCAATTCTTTTTATCTAATTTTTAGAATTGTTGTGGCACCAGGTGGCTGCTTCAAAAGATCCAGATGCTGCCTTCTTCAAAAAGTTGGATGGATTTCAGCCATGTGAAATAACTGAATTGAAGGCTGGCGACCATGTCTTTGCTGTTTATGGTCAGTAATTGACAAGTAACCAGTTAGATTTTATTATGTTTATCAATTACATAGGTATTTGGTTGAACCTGATGACCACCTTCATCTTCTGGCAAATTTATTCAAGGTGACAACTTTTTTAGAAGTGCAAGCTACACAATAGAGGCTCTCTGTGCTGCACCTTTTAAAGAAGAAAAGGAGTATCTTAGAGCTGTAGAAACTCAAATTCTAACAAAAAGAGTGGAAATATCAAAGTTTGAAACTGAATACCGAGAGGTCTGGACTTTGACATAATCAGTGCTTATGGCCTTATAAATACTTATCTTTTTCTGAATTTTCACATCAAGTTTTGACAGGTTTTGGCACAATTTACAGAGATGACCAATAGATATGCACAGGAAATGCAAGCAGTGAGTTATTGTGAAAACTTGTTGCCTAATTAGTTTTACATGGGGAAATGATGTTTTAGTACATTGATAGTTTATAAGATGCACTGATCGAGTTTTTCTTGACTCTTGATGTATGTTTGTTTTGCAGATTGATGAGCTTCTTAAGCAACGGAATGAAATGCATGCATCGTACACAAGTGCTCCTCCAATGAAGCGGAGTAGGAGCAAGAGCAGAGGTTCCTTCAAGGAGGCCAAAGAAGATGGCCCAGTGAAAGACAAGAAATCTACAATGAGGGATCGGCCTAAGAAGAAGAAATGGTACAATATCCACTTGAAGGTTGAAAAGAGAAAACCTTGCTGAAGAGGGTGAGAATTGTGGCATATACTTTCCTTGTTATCTGTCTTTCCATTTTGACAATGGTTTACTGTAGAAATAAATTACTCTGATGTTACAGGGAAGCTAAATCAGGTAGCGTGCACTCATTTTTTTTTGTTGCATTCGCTTGGCATCTTGTGAACAAAGTAGGAGGCTAAGCATTGCTGCAAGAGTGTTGATCAATGATGATTCTGGTGGAATGTTTCCATTTCTCTAGCATGCTGAGGATGACAACATCTCATTGTTATTGTAGAATTCTTTTTTTTCCCTCATTGCCTTGGTCGTTCTCTTGTTCTTTTTCGTCAGTATCTTCGACCAGCATACCTGTAAATTGCATAATCTTATTCATGAAGTTCAGTTCAACAACTTGTAGCATGGGGTGTATTTTTGGATTAAAAAAAAAATGAAAATATGGCAAGACATTTCCTGATGCTTGAAAATCCCAGTTAGTAAGATATTGGATTTCATTCGTCTTCCCGATTTCATTCGTCTTCCCTCAACGTGTGGGGGTTAATTTACTGTACTTGCTTTTTCTTGTTCAGGTTCTGTGGCCCTTCAGTTAAGGTTTGATGGCTGTTTTTTTTGTGGTTTCAGAAATTTTGTGACCTGGTTTACAAACACCACAATCTATTGGCTTGAATCATGATTTCAGTAACATGACCTGCTTAGAACTATAATGCATGGTGGCTGGGCTCTTGTAATCCAAACGTGTTCCAAACCCATACTGGTCGAATGATCCTACCTGCACACGTAGCTGCTTGATTTTTTTTTTTTTTTTTTTTAATAAGCCAAAAAATTATCAACTTGGGGTTCATCACTTTATGTACCAAAACATGAAAATAGATACCAATGGCCAGTTTGGAGGGAGGGGGAGAGAAAGGAAGTAGAGTAGAGTTAGTTGGAAATTAAGCCTACTCACAATTTTTGGCCAACTCTATTCTACTCCACCTTCATTCAAACTGGCTATAAAGCTTCTCTCTAGAAGGCTAGAAACTACAGTTTTGTCGGTAATATACTCAGTTCTGCTCTGCGCACAAATTTGGAATTTCTCAAGAAATTGGCCATTATGTTGTTGGAATCAAAGGCACAAGCCTCCTGCACTGTCTCAAATTTTTGCAAAATTTATGGCCAGAAAACATCAAAATATGACAGTTTTTGGTGCATTGTATCTTTTTTCCTCGACTTATTATGAGTGGGGGAAAGGAGAATTCTTCTCATAAGGGAGATTGAACTGTGTCATATTGAAATATAAAACTTTTGATATGATCTCAAATTAGTCTTTTACGTGGCTGGTAGTCATTTTACAATATCAGGATATGTTTTTTATGAAATTGTAATTTGCTTTTAACAAAGCTATCGTAAAACAGTTGTACAACTAATCATTTTCTCATATACATTGTTTTTTGGCTGAAAAGTAGTGCTCTTCATACCATATGTACAAAAAATCCACAAAATTGGAGGCAAAACTTGTTGCCTAACTTGAGAAAAATGTTAGAATTGAGAATTTGGTATAAAAAGACTTATTTATAACAAGATAGCAACATGGTTTTTCCAAATAAAAGGGTTCGAATCAATATATATATGTGGTGACCAAAAACTTTGTTCTCAATTTGTATTTGGGCCCCAATTTATTTATGTGTGGGATGTGTCACGATCCTACAAACTAGGTTCTGAACTTCGCCTTTCTTGCCTTCCTCCAACCCTTAATATAATGTTGTTCACCACTCTCCCCCCCCCCCCCCCCCGCGCGCGCGCGCGCGCGTTTCCCACTGGTTCCCTGTGTTTCCCTTACTCTTCCTTTGATTTTTTCCAACCCTTTTGCATGTTCACCTTCTCCTCCTTTTATAGTCTCTCCTTTGTGGGGGGAGTTATCATTACTTCCCAACTTGACACACTTTCTTATATCTATCTGAATCCTCAGGAATCCTCACGACTTCAGAGGACTTTCTTGGAACTTGTTCCGGATGTCAATTAGTGTTTGGCAGTGAACTCCCCAAAGTTATTAAACAATGTTTGGTTTCGACTTCAAATGGCTATTCTCCCTCGGTCTTTCCTTTGGCTGGCTTGTCGGTGTTGGGCCCAACTTGGCCCAAGCGTAACTCTATTTTACCAAGGACTTGCCCATTTTGTTAGCGAGCTAATCTCATCTCCTTTGTATCTAACTTTAGCCATATGGGCTGACCACACTGTAACAGGCCTTAGCCTCATGGGCCCCTCTTTGTGTTGGGCTTTGGTGACATGGGCCATTCACGGTTTAGGGGCCCGAGCCCCTACAATATATATATATATATATATATATAGAAAACCACATCCTTTGAGATTTTCTTTATACATCAATTATTTATATTAGAGAATTTAAATGATTATATATATAAGAAATATTTTTATTTGTAATTATAAATTGATTTAAAATATGACATTCTTCCTTATATGAGAAAGTATTTTTATTTATAATGATAATAATAATAATTGATTTAAAATGTTTAGTCGTTTTGGCAACAATTGACACAAAGGTCATAATAAAATTAAATATTTGTGAATTCAGTAAAATTAGTCCTAATTAACCATTTAGATTTCTTAACTTCTTTTAGTGATATAATGAATGTCAATTCGAGTTAGCGTGTCGTATTCATGTCGTGTTGAGATAAGAGTATTTGACTAAATAGCTCAACCTGAACCCGACCCATTTAATAATTGTGTCATGACCCTTCAACCCTAACCTGACATGTTAATAAGGTGGATTGACATGACCCGACCCACTTGACATGCTTAATAAACGGGTCATATTAGGTTAACACAAATGTGACACAACCCATTTCAACCCACTAAATATTAAATATAATATCTATATAGAAAAAATTTATTTACATCCCAAAAGTAATGCATACACTTCAAGTTTTCAACTCACATTCAAAATAATATAGTTCAACAAAAATATAACATCCGTATAGAAATACATTCTTTACACTCCAAAAGAAGTGCATATAATTCAACCCAAATTCAAAATAACACAGTAGGGTTTGTAGGGTTTAGAGATCTAGGGTTTGTAAAATTTTAATTTACAATTATTTCACTTATAAGTTTTGTAATTACTCACTTTTCTTTCTAAATTTAAAATATAGGTTGGATATAAAAGGTATTTGAAAATTTTAAAATAAAATGAATATTTATTTGTTATACGAGTTAAATGAGTTGTGTTAAATGTGTCATTTCGAGTTGACACAAATAAATTGGCATATCAAATATGTCTACTGCGGGCAATGTTATTAAACCCGACTCGGCTTGGCCAATTAGACTAATAACTCGGTGACCTAGCACATAGACAAGTCCGAGTCATCAATTAGATTGAATGTGCACAAAACCTAGTCAAAACCGATAAAACTCGGCGGGTTTTAAGCAAACTGTGTGACCTAGCTGGGTTTGTAAATTGTGCAAAATTACATTAATAAGTCCATCCCATTGACTTCTTTATTGTTTAATGTGTGATAATATGGTAATTTAAATAAGAGAAAACTTAAAGAAATATAAAAAAATGCATCGTTTTCTCACTTCTCTATTGACTCACACTATTCTACCCATCACTTTTTACTATTTCAATTCCCCAAACTTGCAACTGTGCATCAATTTTCTACTATGAACATATCACTTTTTAGTTTCATGTGGCTAGTTAGCACATAAATATAAGTATACCAGTATATATTATCTTATACTACTATTTAAGGGGCTTCTTCGATTTGGGATCCAGATTTTTTTATATTAAAAAATGCCCCTACACTTCTATGTTTAAGTAGAGACAAAACTAAATGACAATTCAGTAAGAATACAACTCTAACTCCCACTAAAATATTGCTTAAAAAATAAGGTCACTCTTCTGTTAATTTTCAAATTGTTTTATTCACTTATAAATTAAATTCTCAAAATAAAAATTATATATAAAAATAAAGACAATTTTTTTTTTTTTTTGGCTATAAAATTGGACTGCTAAGCCTAAAGTTTTCACTTTTTTTTTCTTCTCCTTTTTTTCTCCTTTATTAAGACTCAAACGTTACTCTCTACTCTTCTTCTTTTATTTTATTTATTTATTTTTTAAATTTTTTAAAATTTATTTTATTTTATTCGTTTCTTTTCTTTTCTTCTAAATTCTAATCTCATGTCTTTGTTTTTTTTTTTTTTTTTTCAAATCACTTCTTCTTTATTTTAGAATTATTAAAAAAAGTGATTTTTAATGTACTCCCTTTTAGGGGTGTCAATTCGGGTTAGCATATCAGGTTCGTGTCTTGTCGAGGTAGGAGTATTCGACTAAATGGCTCAACCCTAACCCAACCCATTTAATAATCGTGTCATGACCCTTCAACCCTAACCCGGCCTATTAATAAGGCGGGTTGACCTAATCCAACCCATTTGACATGCTTAATAAACAAGTCGTGTTGGGTTGACATGAATGTAACACAATCTATTTCAACCTGCATAATATTAAATATAACATCCATTTAGAAATGATTTTTTTTACATCCCAAAAAGCAGTGCATATACTTCAAGTTTTCAACCCATATTCAAAATAATATAGTTCAACAAAAATATAACATTCATTTAGAAATAAGTTCTTTACACTCCAAAAGAAGTACATACACTTTAACCTAAATTCAAAATAACAAAGTTTAACAAAAATAAAATAATATAGTTCAACAAAAATATAATATCCTTGAAATTTGCCAAATGCTAAGTATCAATATTAAAAGAATTTGAGCAAACAGTAGACTAATCCTGACTATGACCACTATTACCATCCATAGATTCTTTGTTGATGTCCAAATTTATAACATCTTCCACAAGCTCATCCAATTTCATTTGTACAAGTTCTATGCCCCCCACAACCCCCCCCCTAAAAAAAGTATTAGTAGTTCTAGGGTCTGTAAAGTTTCAATTTCTAATTATATCCTTTATAAATTTTTGTAATTACTCACTTTTCTTTTTAAATTTAAAATATATGTTGGATATAAAAAAGGTATTTGACAAATCTAAAATAAAATAAATATTTATTTGTTATATGAGTTAAATGGGTTGTGTTAAATGAGTTATTTTGGGTTGACACAAATAAATTGGCATGTCAAACGTGTCTATTGTGGGTTATGCGGGTTGACCCGCTTATGACACGTTTCCTATCGTGTTGCTTTCGGATCAACTTGTTTATGACCCAAACCCATTAAGGCCCAATCCTAACCCGAAAAAACCCGTGTCGGGTTTGTGTTGTGTTCGTGGGTTGGGTCGAGCATTGACACCCCTACTCCCTTTTTCCTTATTAATTTATTTATGTTATAGTGTTTGAATTGTTTTCTCTTCACAATTGTTAGTACTTTTTTTTTTTTTTTTTCCATTTTAATGAATGTGTTTTTTATGTCCAAAATAAAAATCACTATGCGTGTGGTTTAACTAGATAGAAAAGAGAAACGTTTCAAATTGAGATGAATGGAAAATGCGTGCAATGAGGCTAGTATGGTTTATTGTTTAATTCTTGTTTTATCTTCTTTTGTTTACGTTTTGTTTTGTTTTTTGTTTTTTGTTTTTTTGTTTTTTGTTTTTTTTGTTTTTTTTGTTTTTTTGTGTTTTATTTGTTAACTACTTTAAGTTTAAGTCTTTAACATTTATTTTTCTATTCTTTTATTTACGTAATTTGAGATCTATCTTTTTTTGTTAATATAAGATTTAAAGACTTGTAATAAAATTTTATTTAGCAAATACTTTGTTGCAATCTTATGACATTCATTTATTTTGCTTGTGAATTTTATAAAATTTTTAATGCTATTACTTGTGAAAGCTTGATTTTGAATTATATTAGCGAGTTTAATTTAGGCATATGCCCTTTTTTTTTTTGTTAATTTACATGTTCGTATTATGATTTTTCAAACTTATATATATATATATATATATAAATAACTTTTAAAATCTTTTTATTTGATCATGTGGTTCGACTATTGACCCACGGTTGAACCAGTGATCCATCTCATAGACCGAGTCAACCTCTGGCTTGGGTTTAATAACTATGATTGCGGGTCACATAGGTTGACCCGCTTATAACACATTTCTTATTGTGTTACTTTTGGGTCAACTCATTTATAACTTAAGTCCGCTAAGACCTAACCTTAACACACAAAAACTCGTGTTGTGTTTGCAGGTTATGTCAAATTTTGACACCCCTAATATATTTTATATATATATATATATATATAACACCAACATTGTAGTATTTATTATATAAAATTAAAAAGTTTACTAATATGATAAATAAATAATTTTTTATATTAATTATTTTAAGATAATGAAATTTTGATGTCAATTTTCTAAAATTTATATGAGAAAAAATTGATTAGAAATATGATATTCTTGTACAAATTTAGTTACTTTTGCAATAGTGTAAACAAGATCCAAGGAAAAAATAATAATAATAATAATACACAATCAAGAATATAAAAATAAGTTTATATATATATATATATAGAGAGAGAGAGAGAGAGAGAGAAACGGTTCAAAAAGCACTATCTTACTTAATTAATATAGCATGTTTTAGTGTTGACTCTCTTATTTATTATAATAAATTATGAAATTATCTTCTATTTTAGTATTTTCTCCTTCTTGTTGAACCACTTAAAAAAAATCTCTCTCATATATATATTTTAAGTCTGTGGCTTTTCTCTTGCCATATTTAAAAGAAGAGTATGCTAAAGACAAACAATTAAATTTTTTACTAAGTATTGATGTGGTGTGGTCCACATTAGCTTTTAAAAACAATTATTGAAGGATATTTGTATCTTTATTTATGAAAATGATATTTGCATTTTTTTTTTAGTAGACATGAATCTGGCTTATCTATGTCAGTTACAATATCATGCAATTTTCAAATTTGTAAACACATATAGTATGATCAAATTCTTATATCACTCTTATTGTTTTTCTGATTTGTTTATAAATTAGAGCACTAAATATTACAATTTTTAGAAGTAAGATTATTGAAATATTGGAGGAAACTAACAAAATGCACCTCACATCATATGGGAACTAGGCTAGTTGAGAATAAAGTATGTATCTCGATGTGATGTGATTAACATTATACAAAGTGTAGTACAATGGGTTTAGGGTCCATTGAGCTTATACATTAATAACCTCCCTCAAACTCACTAATAAACTTGAGTGATGGATGAAAATCTTGGAATTTTATATGGTTTCTAGGAGTGGTATACTTGCGTGAAATTAGCCCAATTAGAGTGGAGACTTGAGCTATCTTAACTGGAATGGGTCGTCTAAATTTTTGCCCCTTGTCCTATGTATACGTGTGCCTTGAATTCTCCATCAATAGAAACAGACCATGTGGTGCAAAATCTATCTATCAAAAAGAGTATAAAATAAGAATCTTTAAAAGTATCAAGACACTGGTGCAAAAACTCGTGATACTACAAGATAAGGAAATTCACAAAAAGAAAATGGGACAGAATACAAGACTCAAACATGACTCAAGCTCATAATTCTACATATCCACAAGGTACGAGCAGTGTTAATTATGTGTTCAATAACATCACTAGTTCATTATAGTGAAACTAATCTCAAAAACAGGAGACAGACGCTCTGTCAATTCATAAATTGGTGCAATTTGTCCATCTACTCCATAACAATGTAGGTGAATTGCTAGAAAAGTCAAAATTGCACTAAGAAAAAAAAAAGGGAAAAAAAGGCCATATTGCAGTCCACAAACATACCCAATACAGTGTTTTGAGAACATACACAAGTTGGAAGTCATCACAGAGCATTTGTGATCCTCTTCATCTCAGCTGACCTCCTGGGGTCTGGTTCTTCGATTGCTCTCTCAGTGAGTACTTGCTTGATACGGCACATTGACTTCCTCACCTTAAATTTCATTCAAAACCAAAAATCACCAAAATGCCAATTAGTAATTTTGGTTCCAGAAATATGGAGGAAAAGTAAAAACATATGGAACAAATTTAAGGCCTAATGGTCATCTTGCCAACCAATTGAAACAGACATATCCAATGTGGTAATTCTAGTTACAGACAGTACTTAATGTGAAATGCAAGTTGAATTTCAGAATAAACTAGCAGCTAAAAGCAAAGAAAAATTGAGAAATATGGCCAATTGACCCAGAAAGGTTTTTATATCAAATGTATATAACTAGTTTCTAGCTATGACTCAACGTACTAAACCAATTAAGAAATCCGAGGATTTGTTGCAGCAATTTCAAGTAATGATTAGGTTTAATGTAATGAAACCATTTACTTTTCATTTTTAAACATTCGTCAGGTTTTCCTCCTAAAGAAAATTTGATTAATTTCACATGCCTTTTTTTGGCAGAGCAATCCAAATGGCAAATAAAAAAAATGAAATGGATATAACTAAAATGATGTGGATATGCCTACATTGCCAAACCTATTTCACGTAACTCATCGCAGTTATACCAGTCAATGGTTGAGAATTGAGATAGAACGAGATCATGTAATCAGTTGCACTTTGCTGCACTCTAAGACTTTGGCAGTCACATTCTGACTTGGAGACTAAAACTACCATGACCAAGAAAGAAGAGAATCTTTAAAAAGCCAGTCCACAAAGAGTTCATCCCTCTACATTAAAAGAATGTAAAGTACTTCAAGTAGCATGGTCTTTGTTCAAATTATTGATAACATTCATGAGTCAGATGGTTCATATCTTTAAAAAAAATATATGAACCATCTGACTCATGAATGTTGCCAATAATTTTAATGATTCATATCTTAAAAAAAAAATTAAAAAGAAAAGAAGAAGCAGGCTGAGGCATGCTTCGTGCTTCAAAGCGCCAGAAAAGCGTGCCTAAGGCAAGCTTCATTAAATGAGCAAAGCATTTAAACCTTGGGCCTTTGAGCTTTAAGCATGCTTTCAGCAACACTTTAAACTAAGGGGAAACCTTTTACTGATTAGTTGTAAAGAGTTCATGAAGTTTAATTAAAAAAAATTGAGGTTATCTTTGGGAGCAGAAACTGCCTGAAAAATGATTGCAGTACTTTCATTTACCATTGGATTACAGTCCAACCTTGAAAATAAATAATTTATTCAAAAAAATCAAAGCTAACATGGTTAAATTCAAACAAATCAAACACAACACGGTCAAACTGGTATTTCAAGAATTTGAATCTCAATTCCCCAAGCAAATAGCCAATCAAATACCACAAACCAATGTATGAGGAAAGGCAATTCAAGGCAAGTGATGAGATATAGAAGCTTGGCACTAGAAGGGACCAAAATGGGGTTTCACCGCATCCCTAACGGTGTTCCAGAAGGTTAAATGGGTAATGACATACATAGGCACTTACCTTCTTAGATCCCTTGGAAATGGAATTGGATCACTTATTTGGCATGGATTATTTTTGCCAACTTATTTTATCATTTACCTTATTTTTGCTACTATTCATGGATCCCACTGCACTTTTTGATACTATTCATAGGTCTTATTGTATTATTTCAGTTAACTTTTATTTTTATTTGTAGTACTTTTAGCAAAAAAAATTTAGTTTCAGCAAAATAAGCAGATCTCAAACGGACCCTAAATAAATGTTGGTTTCTTTTGGACTATTCCTGCACTAGAATTGCACGGCCAAATGTAACGCCGAGATTGACTTTGAACCTTTTTAGGCTGACTATCAAAGCATAAAACCAAGGTTGTAGGCTATGTTAGCTACTGCCATCAGCTATGTTGAGGAAGAAGTAAAACATCTCAAGGAAATATGTCTCTTCATCATTGAAAAGCACAATCTCTTCTCAATTCCATTTTGTTATGAACAAAGTTTTCCTCCAAGAGAAAAGTTCCTTCAACTCGCTATGTGGCAACACACGCAAAAGATTATCTACGTGTACTTTCAGTCACACTACTTATTTAAATAGTCATGTGACTGTTTGAATGATTTAATACATGTGGATGGTCTTATAAACCATCACGTAATGGGTTGAAAGAGATTCCTCTAAACCGTTTTTTAAGAAAAAAATTTCCTTTTATTATTGTCACATATATTTAAAGAAGAGGAGTTTAATATCTCAAGAGCAATGTCTCGCTCCACTCTGCAGGCACCTTTCATAGTCAAACATTGTATCTAATGCATTTACTTAGTGAATTTGAGTTTTTCTTCTGTGTTTAATAAAGATAATTGCATTCAATTTCTATGTTGAAAAAATGAAAAATAATAAATCATTACATAAGCAAAAATGTCAGTCTGCACAGAAATTGAATTCAAAGAAACAGTAGTGATTTTTTTAAATTCATATTTTGTTCACTAAAAAGGATTCATATAATCAACAAAGTGAAGCACTTACATGGAAACCAAGGGGAAAAAAAAAAGAATATAGGTCATATTGATACTGAACCTTGAACATCAATTTTCAGTATATATAAGTTGATAACACTAAAGTCCCTTATTTATCTACGGGATGAGTATCCCAATAATTTTTCATGAATGGCCATACTAACAGTACATGAGTTTTAGTGATGTCCTGGGTTTGGATAGTTACAGGCTATCTCATCTAAATTATACTAAACCCCTGTACAATTAGCCAAGCATTTGAGGAGCCAGAAATGACAAGAATTACATACTGTGTCAAGGGAGAGGCAAAGCAACAGAGTTATACCTTGGGAATGCGCTCTGGGTTAGGAAACCGTAGATTCTGTGAATGAAGCATCTGGCGTTGAGTCATCAGCATGTTTTTCTCCTTTAACAAGACATACCACAGCTTATTAAGATCATCCCAAGACTTCAATCGCAGTTCAGGAGCCTTCCAACTACGACCTGACAGCACCAAAGCCAAAAGGATGATTATCAATATACATTATTGAGAAAACAGAAAAATTTCAGAATTGAAATTGTTCTATAACGAGTACAATAATTTTTAAATACCAAGGTTTTAATTCATTATATAAATCTATAGAAAAAAAATTATTTTACTGTTTTTATATTAAGATACCAACCCATGGGCCAAGCAAAAAGGGGCTGGGCTAGCTTGGCCTGGCCCGGCCCATTGCCAAACCTTGCTACAAGCTATGGGGTGTGTGTAATTACCAATTATAGAAGGAACAGCCAAGTATCTTATAACATAAAGCCATGAACAATGAATTATTATGACTACTAAATGCAATCAGCAAACAAAATGAAGGAACATGATCAGGCCCAAACCATAGACAACAGGTTTGTCATCATCTACGCTCCTATCAGCCTCAAAGAACTCTTGCAGAGGGTTCAGCTACTCAAAGTCGCCGAGGGTTCCTTCGCAGAATAGAAGTCGCCGCAGCTGTCGCAGAATACGCTTCTGATTTAGCAGCAGCAAACAGTGTTCTCCCAAAAATTCTTGACACTAACATTATTATTATCACCACACTGCATCACAATTCAATTACAGAAGCAGAATTAGGAAACACTCTCATGGCTATTATTCTTTGTAGGCAACACAAACATGAATCCATTTGTTTTGTTGGAAATTGTTTTTTGGAAAAGGACTCATTTCCAAAAGAGAAAAAAAAAAAAAAAAAAAAAAAAAAAAAAAAAAATTTTTGCAACAATGATAGTAACAAGATGAAGAAGATAGCATCATAATGACAAGTTTCATATCCATTACATACATATCCCCATATAGCTTTGGTACTTTGACAAAGCATGCAAGCTCAGTAGTATAAGTTATAATTTTATACAATATTCTAGAAATGAGTCACTGAATCTTTGTCATATGGTTGGACTTTAGACCAACTGGAAAATAAAATAGAAAAATAAAAAGAAAGATCAAGACTTCAATTGCAATGAAATTTTGATCCTCACGATACAAGTACTTTCTTTATTGACATGTGAGAGTACTAAAAATCATGTTTAGCGAGACAAGGACGTTGGAGCCTTCTATGAGACACTCACAAAGGAATCAAACAAGTATGGGCTTGTCAAATACTGAAAATTGAACCAAAAGGAAAATCTTGTGACCAACAGAATTACTTCTCCTTGCAGATCTCCAATAGATATCCAACCCCCATCCCAACCCCTTAAAAAAAAGAAAAAAAAAGAGGAAAATTACAATGTACCTCCTAATTATTTGAAATTATGACCATTTAGTACATAAACTTTTAATTGCTACATTTTAACCCCTTAAAGGTTTGGAATAAAATGAAATTATTAGGGTTCCATCCAAAGTACCCATAATGGTTTTCACTTTTCATTTTAAATCAAACCTTAGGGAGTCAAAATGTAACCAGGGCCGGCTCTTCCCTTAGGCGAGTTAGGCAATTGCCTAAGGCCCCCAAGCCCCAAAATTTTAGAAAAGAACCGGGTAGTAGAAAATTTAGTTTCAAATGAATTACAAAAATAATCTGGCACATCCTTTTAACCAAAAAAACAAAAATTTTGGTAAATCCTATTAAACATTGGTTCTAAACAAAATCATTGATCAGATAAACTACAAATCCGGTCTAAGAGATTAACCACAAATCAAAACAAATAAATCCACTCAAAACCCTAAAAATTTTACCTTTCTCTCTAGTCTCTCTGCTCTCCGCCTCTCTCTAGTCTCCAGTCTCCACTGTTCAGTCTGTTCTCATCTCAGCCTCTCTCTGATTCTCTGCTCTCCGCCTCTCTCAAGTCTCAACTGCTCACCTCACCGTATCAGGTTCTGAGGTTCAGGAATCAGGTATAAAATTATAAATATTTGGGCTTTTATTTGTTAAGAACTTAAGATAACTTTGTTTATTCGGCTGGTTTTGTAACTTTGTTTATCACTGATCAGTTTATCATTATGGCTGCCTGGACTAGGCGTTAAGTTTGGGCCTTCAAGGTTTTTTTTTGGGTGGATGGGTCTTATTAATAAGTCTTGTGTCAATGTTATGGCTGTGCTTAAATTTTTGTTATGCTTGTACTTAAATTTTTTTTTAAAATTTATGCAGGTTGAGATTGTTAAAAACTTGTTATTATTCAGTGAAACTACAACAAAACTTTTTATATAAATCATATTATATTTTTCATTTGCTCTACATTTGAAAGTTATTTTTTATTTTAGTCTTTATAAATATATTATTTGATTAGAAATGTCTACTAGAAAATATGCATCTGGATATGAAAAACTTAAAAAAAGAAAAGAAAAAAAGAAAAATTAATTGAGTCTCAAAAAGGATAAATGGATAAATTTGTTATTAGCAATAAACAAAATATAACACAAAATTTAGATGAAAATATCACAAATGAGCAAGAAATGCACCAAAATAATTTAGAAGAAAATGATGTTCAATTTTGCAATACAACAAATCTTGATAATGAATTTCAAAATAATTTAGAAGAAAATGAAAATAATGATGAAAAATATAATATAAAAATATTAAATAAATATTAATTTAATTAATATATAAGTATAAAAAATGCCATATTTTTAGTTTTTGCCTTAGGCCTCAAAATGTCTAGGGTCGCCCCTGTTTCCCTCTCATCCTCTCTTTGCCTCAACCTACGTCACATCGTGCTCCATGGCTGACCACCAAACTCTCCTTCTAAACCTTCATGGCTGGAGCTTTCAAGATCATCACCTCCAACCACGCACCACTGCTGAAACCCAGCCAAAATCAAATCACGACCACTACCACGACCAAAACCCAGCCAAAATCAAATCGCAACAGAAACCCAGAATCCCACCAAATCACAAATCAAATCACACCCATCGAAATCAAAACACAAAACCCACAAAACAACCAAAATCACAAAATGAAAACACTAAAAGTGAACCCATCGTTAAAAAAACATATATTGGTTTTTTTATTGTATTTTAGAAGAAAAATCATCTTGTTGAACTAATTTTAGATCCAAATTAATCAAACACATACCACAAGCAAGAATGATAGACTGAAAGCAAAGCAAAAAAAAAATGGTATTTCTTAGAAAAGTGTTTTCAGAAAATAGAAAGGGTAAGCAAAATATAAAAACTGTTTACTTCATAATCTCAAATAAATAAATAAATAACCAAAAATCACACACCATAATCTGATGAAGCCTCGTGAGCCACAATTTCACCTAAGAGGATCGTCTGAGTTGAAAGGAAGAAATTTTCATAGTCTTTGGCTCGGCAGCACAATCTTCGATTTCCTTTCTTGACGTGGCTTTCGCTCGCTCCTCTCCTATCAGCTTAGGCGACATATAAAGAGAAATAAAAGGAAGAAGAACAAAGCACCGTGTAAAAAAGAAGAAAGACGGACTGAGATCAAGTGCACTGTCGTAGGTATTTTTTTTACATTTTTTACTCCTTTTTTTTAACTCTCCTTTAATATATTTTATGACGTAAATGCACTTTTAGTCCCTACATTTTGACGTTTTTTCATTTTAGTCCCTACATTTTATTTTTTCCACTTTTAGTCCCTAAAATCAATTAACGCGTTCCATTTTAGTCCTTTCCGTTAGCCCACTACCGGAATTTGCTTAGGTGGCAGCCGGGGGATTAAAATAATAATTAAAATGCCACATCACCATGACACTTCAGCATATAAATTTAAAAAATTAATTTATTAATTTAAAAAAATTAAAAAACATAAAAACAAAATTTAAAACATAAAAATACATCAGTTTGAATCAAACACACAAAAAACCCAGAATTGTGGTGACTTTTTTTCTCTCTCTTCATTCTCTCATCTCCTCTCTCTCTCTCTCTCTCATGTTGCTCTCTCTTCTCTTCAAACCCATTCTCTTCAAGGCTGAAACCCATGGTCATGAACACCATCACTAGAGCCACCCATGGCCGGACCCACTGTCACAGTCCACTGCAAGCCACCACCCATTCTTATTATTTCTCTTCCCTCTCTTCCTTCTCTCTCTCATTACAAATCAGCGAATGGTGTCGAGATTGGTGTTTAGGGTTTGGTTGTTTGAAGATCAGCATTTAGGGCGTGGAGATCTGCCTTTGCCGTAGTGGAGATCGGCGTTTAGGGTTTATATAGGGCGTGCAGATCAGCGTCGGCATGGTGAAGATCGGCGGGTTGTGGAGGTTATGGGCCGTGTAGGTTGTGTGGTGGAAGTTTTGGGATGTGTGGGTCATATGGTAGAGGTGGGTTGTGTGGCGGTGGCGTGGTGGCAGTTTCTGGGTTTGGATATGGTAGAGGTGGGTTGTGTGGCGGTGGTGTGGTGGCAGTTTCTGGGTTTGGTTGGCAGTTTCTGAAAAAGCAACCCATGGTCTCCACCAAGCAAAACCCAAACCCACAACAAACAAAACCCATAACCACGACGAGTAAACCCAGACCCACGGCGAGCAAACCCACGACAAACCAACAGCAAGCAAACGACGAGCAAAATACATGCAAACGGCGAGCAAACCGAAAACCACCAACCCAGATCGCAACCACCAAAACACAAGACCAACACTCTAAAACCCAGATCGCAAACCGAAAATCACCAACCCAACTACCACCCAAATCGGCCAGCCACCACCATTGAAACCCAAATCGCAACCCACTGACCAAAATCTTAACCCACCGGCCAAAATCTTAACCCACTACACCCAAATCACAAGACCCACTGATCCATAGCCCCTCCAATCCACTGCCAAAAAATCAAGAGAGAGAGTCCAAGAAAGAATAAAGAAGAAAGAAGAGTGAGAGAAGATGATTTTCTGGATTGTAAGTTGATGGCTGATGACGGATGTTCTTGGTTTGATTTTCTGATGTATTTTTATGTTTTAAAATTTGTTTTTATGTTTTTTAATTTTGTTAAAATTAATAAATTAATTTTTTAAATTTTTATGCTGATGTGTCATTGGTGATGTGGCATTTTTATTATTATTTTAATCCCTCCGGCTGCCACCTAAGCAAATTTCGGTAGTGGGCTAACGGAAAGGACCAAAATGGAACGCGTTAATTGATTTTAGGGACTAAAAGTGGAAAAAATAAAATGTAGGGACTAAAATGGAAAAACGTCAAAATGTAGGGACTAAAAGTGCATTTACGCCTATATTTTATTTAATGGTTGAGATTGAAAGTTGTTTTTTCAACTTTTAATCTCAGCCATTAATTACAATTGCATTGGTATTGCACCTGAATTTGAAAAAGACAAAGAGACCTACAGATACACATACATAAGCACACATACACATATATAAGCACACATAAACACATACATATACACATAAACATACATAAATATAAACACGAATAAACTTATACACATACACATACATAAGCACACATACACACACATATATAAACATACACATATACATACACATACACATACACATACACATAAACATACATACACATACACATAAATATACATATACATAAATATAAACACACATACACATAAACACGTCTAAACTCACATAAACGTAAACATATACACACATAAACTTAAATATAAACATAGACATACATAAAGGCTCGATTTAGCACACCAAAGTAACTAACGAAATTGCTTGAGGATTGGTGTTAGTTTGTAATTTTTTCCAGTCTATATGAAGGTTTAATTTTTCTCAGTTTGTATGTGTGTTTATGTCTATGTATGTTTATGTGTATGTGTGTGTGTTTATGTGTATGTGTGTTTATATTTGTTTGTTTTTATTTATGTTTGTTTATGCGTGTTTATGTGTATGTGTGTTTATGTTTGTTTATTTTTGTGTATGTTTGTTTGTATTTGTGTTTATGTATGTTTATGTGTATGTGTGTTTATGTCTATATTTATATTTATATACATAAACATACACACATACATAAACATGCATAAACATAAACATACACATAAACACACATAAACATACACATATACATACACACATATATAAACATATATAAACATAAATGAACATAAACATAAAACACACATGCACATACACATAAATATAAACATACACATACACACACATAAACATACACATACACACTTATACACATACATATACATAAACACACATACACATACACATACATTTTTAGTTCTTGCCTTAGGCCCCAAAATGTCTAGGGCCGCCCCTGAATGTAACAACTGAAAAAACTTGTGGAACTAAATTGTCATTGGGTCAAACCTCAAGGGTAATTACTAATTTGTATGTCCAAATCCAAAAAATGCAAAATCTGCTAATTTGGTTGGAACCTTAACGATTTCATTGCAATCCAACTTTACAGACTCAAATGTAATAATTGAAAATGTTTTTACCAAATTGTGATAGGTCAAATCACAAGGGTAGTTTATAATCAGTTTAGAGAGGTTCACTATACCGCCAAGATTACTTTGCATAATGTCTATATCTTGTGATCATTTTATAAAAATGTAACTTTATACATACATTAATGTCCAAAACTACAAAATTTTAAGCTTTTTCGTTATACAACAATGGAGGGATCACTAGTTCCATATCCTCGAAATCATTAGATTGAATTGTCAAATTTGAAGCTACCCAGCACAATACTTACTCACTAAACTAACTAAATTTTAAACTATTCACTGCAAATCATCAAACCCAAGTGAAGTTTGAAGTGGTTGAAGCTACGAACAGAACATAACTGACTCTTAAAAGTTAAAACCAAAAGATTGGAACCCACAAAATTATCTGATACAAATTCAAAATTCACAATGGAAAAAAAAAAAATGTAAAGGCTTGGAAAGAGAGATTGCATTACAAAAATATCTAAGAGAACACTTTGAATGAAAAAAGCTCTGTAAAAAACGAAATTGGTTCAATTGTTTTGAGCTGTGGAAATTTTCACTCTATGTCTATGGTTGTTTGTTGTTGGTGGTGGTGCTTGGGTATTTGGGAACCTTTGTGAGGTTTTAGTGAGTTGGTCTCTTGAACTTGGGCTAAGAAATAGGGCTTGTTAAGTGCCCAATATTATGTTTAGAGCCCAATGAGCTTCAGTTTGTGTCTAATTGGTCCACAATCACAGCCCCATATAACCCAACAAGTCCATTCCTATAAATTTAAAAAACACTTAACCCCAGCAGATTTTTTTAATGCCTTACAAAGTTCGTGTTACTAATAACTATTATTGTTATTAACATGCATTTATCATGATTGTGACATATTATATATATATATATATATAGAGAGAGAGAGAGAGAGAGAGAGAGAGAGAGTAGTGTTCCAACTTCCAACATGTGTTTCATGGTCATATATGATCTTACTTGAGAATTCTCAGGGTTGAGAATTAGAGAGATAAAATAACATAAAGTAAAGAAATGGAAAAAAAAAAGGAAAATGCAAAAAATTGAAGGAAAGAAGAGAATATAAAACTAAGGAACCTGCTCACAAGCCCATAACCCCACCATAATTTTCTTTTTCTCTCTTTTCTTCCTCTAAAATTGTTTGGAAGTTTAGAGGGAAAAAAATATTATATTAAAACGGAATTGATTGGAATTAAAAGGCTTAAGATAATCTCTATGTTCAAAGTTTAAGAAAATAATAATGAATAAAAAATAAGGAAAAAAAAAAACTGTCTCAATTAATCAAGTAAAAAGGTGTTTCATTCCAGTTGTTCCTTTGTTATTTATGTTTTCAAATAAAAGAAGGATTCCTTACTTTTGCCTCTCTCAAATATAAATTTGTCATCTTATATTGGTGTTCATCATCATATAGAAAAAGTTTGATATGCTTGCTTTACTATTTCTTTTGTAATATTTTTGGTAAATCTTTGACTTGATGGTATGGTCATAATTTGATGAAAATGTAATGACGGTTGTTGATCCTTATAAAGTCATAGGCTCACAGCCATCAACTCTTTGTATAGTGTTTGGATGAAAGTAATATAGAAAGAAATCACATATTGTTTCTTTATTTTGGAGGATATAATAGCAAAAGGAATGGAATTGTTAAAGTTCTCTCTCTCTCTCTCTCTCTCTTCCTTTACATTTAACATCCAAAAAAAAGAAAGAGATCATTTAATTCCTTTCTTTTGACACGTTAATAAGTTGTTCATTCCACTCCTTTACATTTAACATCCAAAGAAAGAAAGAGATCATTTAATTCTTTTCTTTTTATGCGTTAATAAGTTACTCATTCATTTCCACTCCTTTACATTAACATCCAAAGAAAGAAAAAGATCATCTAATTCTTTTCTTTTTACGTGTTAATAAGTTGCTCATTCCTTCCCACTCCTTTACATTATCCAAATTCTACTTAGAAATCAAAAGAAAAGGTTTGATAAAATTGGTACTTTAAATATAGATCTACCCAGCATAAATCATTCATGCAACCAAATAGAGATTAATTTGTAATCAGTTTAGAGAGGTTCATTATGCCACCACTGGCACAAAGATTATTTTGCATAATGAAAATATCTTGTGATCGTTTTATACAATAAAAAATGTAACTCTATACATGACACTAATGTCTAAAACTACAAAATTAATCTTTTGCGTTATCCAACCATAGAGGGATCACTGGTTCCATAACCTCACAATCAATAGCTTGAATAGTCAAATTTGAAACTACCCAGCACAATACTTAGTAAACTAACTAAATTTTAAACTATTCACTATAAATCATCAAACCCAAGTGAAGTTTGAAGTGGTTGAAGCTATGTACAGAATATAGCTGACTCTTAAACCAAAAGATTGGAACCCACAAAATATCTTATAGAAATCCAAAATTCAGAATGGAAAAATAGATAAATGTAAAGGCTTGGAAAGAGAGATGCATTACATACATACTTGAGAGAACACTTTGAATGAAAAACGCTCTATAATTAATGAAGTGGTTTAATTTTGGAGCTGTGGCAATGTTCACGGGGTTTAGCGCATTGATTTTCTTGAACTTGGGCTAAGAAAGAGGGCTTGATGAGTGCCCAATATTATGTTTAGATCGCAATGAGCTTCAGTTGGTGTCTAACTGGTCCATAATGAAAGCCCCATATAACCCAACAAGTCCATTCCTATAGATTTAAAAAACTCTTAACCCATCCATATATATATATATATATTTATATATATATATATATATATATATTCAAGTATTTAACTATTTGCAGTTCTTTGTCTCACAGACGTTAAGTTGACCCCAAAAGATTTTGAATCTAAAATCTCTTAAATATCATGAGTTCCTTAGGAACCACTTAAATTTAACAAATCTAAAATTTATAGGACTGGTCAAACCAACTAATACTTTTTTTTTTTTTTTTTTTGAGAAAGAAGTTAATACTTATGTTAATATGGGTCTAATTGGGTGGGTTTGGATTTCATTTCACTAGGTGGATAATTGGGTTTGGGTCGCCTTGGCCACCTTACTTGAATGTGTGGGTTTAATTTAATTACTGCAGTTTGCAATAAATCAGGAGCCAAATGCTTTTGGCTTCTTTGAATCAAACAAAGGAGTTGAGGTGGAATTATGCATATTGTGTTTGAGTGATTTTGTCCCACACCTAAGCACAATGTTCTTATTTTGAAGGTATAAAATACTTTTTCAGTTCTTCCATTTTTCATTTTTATTTGTTTATCTTATGGTTTATGATTTTCTTTCTTTAATTTATTTACGTATTTCTTGTAAATGTAGTTTGATTTTGTTAAATACTTATATTTACTTTGTATAAATAATAAATGTTACTTGGTTTTTCAAAAGAATAAGAGAAATTGGGGGGGGGGGGGAATGAAATGACCTTATAAAGTCAGGCTTACAACCATCAACTCTTTATATAGTGTTTGGATCAAAGGAAAATAGAAAGAAATGAAATATTGATTCTTTATTTTGGAGTTTATAATAGCAAAAGGAATGAAATTGTTAAATTTATTCCATTTTTACCCTTAATTTTGTAGAAAATTTTAAAGATACAACAAATTTCATTATAAAAGTTTTACATATTAGCATAAAAATGATTCCATATATAACACATTAACAACATAATTAAGAAATATTAAAAAAAAAAAAAATTGATACATCAATTTATCATGTAAATGTGTCCTGATTAACAATAATTAATATTTATTGGATATGTACCTGATATATATTGTATATGTAGTAAAATTCACTATCCCTTTAATCACTCATTTTGTACTGCTAGTGAGCAAATATATAGTACAATACTTATTAATTAAGTCAAAAGTGAAACTAAAGCATGAATAAAGAAAAAAAGAAAGAAGAAAGATGGCATTAAACTCTCTCTCTCTCTCTCTCTCTCTCTTCCTTTACATTTAACATCCAAAGAAAGAAAGAGATCATTTGATTCCTTTCTTTTTATTTTATTACGCGTTATTAAGTCATTCGTTCCTTCCCACTCCTTTGCACTATCCAAATCTATTTAAAAGTCAAACAAAAAGGTCTAATAAAAGTGGTGCTTTATATATAGATCTACCCAACATAAATTATTCATGCAACCAAACGGATCAATGTTTATATATTTTAAGAGAGCCAACAATTGGTTGCTTGACCGACTAAGTTTCAAAGCCAAATTCAAGTTCTTATTCCCATGTAAGTACTACTTACTATTTCTTTTGTCAATTTTTTACGTAAATATTTTTACATACTGGTATAGATTGACGATAAGCTATAACAAACATTGTTGATCCTTGCAAAGTTACAGTCATCAACTTTTTGCAAAGTGTTTGGATAAAAGAAATCTAAAAAGACTTATTAGAAAAAGAAAAAAGAAAAGAAAAAAAAAGGAATCTAAAAATAAATGACATATTGTTTCTTTATTTTAGTGGTGCTTGGGCTTTTGGCCGGGAAGCTTTGGGTGGTTTTAGTGAGTTGGTTTCTTGAGCTTGGGCTAAGAAAAGTAAGGAATCTGCTCACAAGCCCAAGACCCTACCATAATTATCTTTTTCTCTCTTTTCTTCCTCTAAAATTGTTTGGAAGTTTAGAGGGGAAAAAAATATTATATTAAAATGGAATTGATTGGAATAAAAAGGCTTAAGATAATCTCCATGTTTAGAGTTTAAGAAAATAATAATAAATAAAAATAAGGAAAAAAAACTTTGTCTCAATTAATCAAGTAAAACAAGTGTTTTATTCCAGTTGTTCCTTTATTATTTATGTTTTCAAATTAAAGAAGGATTCCTTGCTTTTGCCTTTCTCAAATATAAATTTGTCATCTCATATTGGTGTTCATCATTATATGGAAAAAGTTTGACATGCTTTCTTTACTATTTCTTTTGTAATGTTTTTAATAAATCTTTGACGTAATGGTATGGTCATAATTTGATGAAATTGTAAAGGGCGTTGTTGATCCTTATAAAGTCACATGCTCACAGCCATCAATTCTTTGTATAGTGTTTGGATGAAAGAATATAGAAAGAAATCACATATTGTTTCTTTATTTTGGAGGATATAATTGCAAAATTAATGGAATTGTTAAAGTTCCTCTCTCTCTCTCTTTACATTTAACATCTAAAGAAAGAAAGAGATCATCTAATTCCTTTCTTTTTACGTGTTAATAAGTTGCTCATTCCTTCCCACTCCTTTACACTATCCAAATTCTAATTAGAAATCAAAAGAAAAGGTTTGATGAAATTGGTACTTTAAATATATATCTACCCAACATAAATCATTCATGCAACCAAATAGATCGGTGGTTATATATTTTAAGAGAGCCAACAATTGGCAGCTTGACCAATGAAGTTTTAGAGCCAAATCCAACTTCTTATTCCTACGTGAGTATTGCTTGCTGTTATTATTATTTTTTCAAAGTAGCTCGTGCTGCATTATTAGAAGTGAAATGCGAAAAAGGATACAAATGTAACAATTGAAAAAAGTTTTGGGACTAAATTGTCATTGGGTTCAATCTCAAGGGGTGATTACTAATTTGTATGTCCAAAAAAAAAAAGGAAAAATATGCTAATTTGGACGAAACCTTAATGATTTCATTGTAATCCAACTTTATGAAGTCAAATGTAATAATTGAAAGTTTACGGACTAAATTGTGATAGGTCAAACCACAAGGTAGTTTGTAATTAGTTTAGAGAGGTTCACTATACCACCAAGATTATTTTGCATAAAGACTATATCTTGTGATAATTTTATAAGATAAAAAATGTAACTTACATGCATTAATGTCCAAAACTACAAAATTTTAAGCTTTTTTGTTATACCACAATGGAGGGATCACTGGTTCCATAACCTCGAACCATTAGCTTGAATAGTCAAATTTGAAGCTATCCAGCACAATACTTAGTCACTAAATTAACTAAATTTTAAACTCTTCACTATAAATCATCAAGCCCAAGTGAAGTTTGAAGAGGTTGAAGCTCATGAACAGAACATATCTGACTCTTAAAAGTTAAAACCAAAGATTGGAACCCACAAAATATCTGATAGAAATCCAAAATTCACAATGGAAAAATAAATAAATGTAAAGGCTTGGAAAGAGAGATGCATTACTTACATACCTGAGAGAACACTTTGAATGAAAAAAGCTCTGTAATAATAAACGAAGTGGTTCAATTTTTGAGCTGTGGAAATTTTCAGTGTATGTCTACGGTTGTTTGTTGGTGATGCTTGGGTTTTTGGGAAGCTTTTTTTTTTGGGTGGGGGGGGGGGTGGGGTCTAATTGGTCCACAATGGAAGCCCCATATAACCCAACAAGTCCATTCCTACAAATTTAAAAAACACTTAACCCATATATATATATATATATATATATATTAACTACTTAAATTTAGCAGATTTGGAATCTATAGGACTGATCGAATGGCGTCTGCTCCTGATGATAACTCTTTATCGTCAGACCAAGACATCAATCAGTTTTTGATGTAGGCAAAAATTGAATCCCAGATCTCTTATTCAACCATCAAAGACTTTACCAGTTGAGCTAGGTTAATACTTATATTAATTAGGTCTAATTGAGTGGGTTTGAATCTTATTTCACTAGGTGGATAATTGGGTCTGGGTCGCTTGGCCACCTTACTTGAATGTGTGGGGTTTAATTTAATTACTGTAGTTTGCAATAAATCAGGAGCCAAATGCTTTTGCTTGGTCAGGTTTTGGGTTCTGTGGCCCTTCAGTTAAGGTTTAATCTCTGTTTATTTTTGTGTTCGAAATTTTGTTACATGGTTTACAAAAACTATGCAGCTTATTATTAGCTTGAATTAAGATTTCTGTAATATGGTTTGTTGGGGATTTTTTCATTAACTACTTAGCAATGCAGCAGCTTCTTGTAATAAGTATAAAATATAATGCCTAGAAAGTTTACTCATAAAGGAGATTTCAGTAACGTTATATAGGCATCTTTGGCTTCTTTGAATCTGTAAGGACTCGATTTGTAACGACCCAAAATGATATTGGGTTCGCACGTAAAAAGGCCCAAACAATATAATTTGTAGAGTGTGGGTATTAAGAACTAGATTAACTTTCGTAGAATGAAAAGATTCACCCTCACGTATATTGAAGGCTCAAAGCTGGCACGACAATCGGTTTTTCGTTGAAATAGATACAGTTCTTTTGTTTTTCACGTTTTTCTTCTTCAGTTTTTTCTTTTTTTTTTCTTTTTTTTTTAATGTTTCGATCCCCCCTTCTGCATGTTCTTCTTTTAGTTTATATACCACCCTCTGTGTTCCATCCTTACCACACACGTGTAGGTTGGGTTTGGGGGATTTCTTTCTGTCCCATCTAGCACCTCTTGGAACCTCCTATGGGCAGCTGTAAGACTGTTTCATTACTGTTCAGGTATCACCTCCACATTAATGCGGCCAGAGAGTTGGTTGAGAGGTAATTAATGTGGAGGCAGCTGTAGTTATAGATATTTGTTTGCCTTTTCTTTCTTACCCTTGGTTTGTTATCCCATCTTCAGTGGTGACATAGTTTCGAGGTCTGATTGTAACAAGACCGCATCCTGATCGTCCTCGGACGCATACTGCTGAGGAGTATGGTGTCCTTGGACGAATACGGAACTCTACTTTCCTGATATTGACTACCCCCCCCTCTCAGTGGTTACCCTTACGACCTGACTTGGGCCTCCTCGGACGGATTTGCATCCTCAGATGGGCCACAGGCCCAACGATCTTGACCCTAATGGGCCTGTTGATTGACTGGCCCCCACAGAATCAAATAAAGGAGCTGAGGTGGAATTATGCATATTGTGTTTGTGTGATTGTGTCCCACACCTGAGCACAATGTTCTTATTTTGAAGGTGTAAAATACATTTTCAGTTCTTCCATTTTTCATTTTTATTTGTTTATCTTATGGTTTATGATTTTCTTTCTTTAATTTATTTACGTCTTTCTTGTAAATGTAGTTTGATTTTGTTAAATACTTATATTTACTTTGTATATATAATAAATGTTACTTGGTTTATCAAAAGAATCAGAGAAAGTTGGGGGGGGGGGGGGGAGAAATGAAATGACCTTAAAAAGTTAGGCTTACAACCATCAACTCTTTATATAGTGTTTGGAACGAAGGAAAATAGAAAGAAATGAAATATTGATTCTTTATTTTGGAGTTTATAATAGCAAAAGGAATGGAATTGTTAAATTTGTTCCATTTCTACCCTTAATTGTGTAGAAAATGTTAAAGATACAACAAATTTCATTATAAAAGTTTTATATATTAGCATAACAATGATTCTATATATAACACATTAACAACATAATTAAGAAATATCTTTAAAAAAAAAAAATTGATTTGTCAATTTATCATGTAACTGTGTCCAAATTAACAATTAATAACATTTATTGGATATGTATCTGACATATATTGTATCTGCAGTAAAATCCACTACCCTTTTAATCACTCATTTTGTATTGCTAGTGGGCAAATATATAGTACACTACTTATTAATTAAGTCAAAATTAGAACAAAAGTATAGATAAAGAAAAAGAAAAAGAAAAAGAAAAAGAAAGATGACATAAAACTCTCTCTCTCTCTCTTCCTTTACATTTAACATCTAAAGAAAGAAAGAGATCATCAAATTCCTTTCTTTTTATTTCATTACGCGTTAAGTTGTTCATTCCTTCTTATTCCTTTACACATTCCAAATCTATTTAGAACTCAAAAGAAAAGGTTTAACAAAAGTGGATCTTTAAATATATATTTACCCAACATAAATTATTCATGCAACCAAACGGATCGGTATTTATATATTTTAAGAAAACCAACAATTGGTAGCTTGACCAATGAAGTTTTGAAGCCGAGTTCTTGTTCTTGTTCTTACTTTAGTATTACTTACTATTTCTTTTGTCATTTTTTTTAACATAATGGTATAGTTGATGAAACTGTAACAAACATTGTTGATCCTTGCAAAGTGTTAACATAAAAGAAATCTAAAAAGACTTATTAAAAGAAAAAAAGAAAAAAGAAAAGAAGAAAGACGACATTAAAGTCTCTCTCTTTCTTCCTTTACATTTAACATCCAAAGAAAGAAATAGATCATTTGATTCCTTTCTTTTTATTTCATTATGCATTATTAAGTTGTTTATTCTTTCCCTCTCCTTTACACTATCCAAATCTATTTAGAAGTCAAACCAAAAGGTCTAATAAAAGTGGTGCTTTATATATAGATCTACCCAATATAAATTATTCATGCAACCAAACGGATCAAGATTTATATATTTTAAGAGAGCCAACAATTGGTTGCTTGACAGACTAAGTTTCAAAGCCAAATTCAGGTTCTTGTTCCTATGTGAGTATTACTTACTATTTCTTTTGTCATTCTTTTAAGTAAATTTTTTTACATACTGGTATAGATCGATGATAAACTGTAACAAACATTGTTGATCCTTGCAAAGTTACAGTCATCAACTCTTTGCAAAGTGTTTGGATAAAAGAAATCTAAAAAGACTTAATAGGAAAAAAGAAAAAGAAAAAAGGAATCTAAAAATAAATGATGTATTGTTTCTTTATTTTGGTGGTGCTTGGGCTTTTGGGAAGCTTTGGGGTTTTAGCCAGTGGGTTTCTTGAGCTTGGGCTAAGAAATAGGGCTTGATGAGTGCCCAATATTATGTTTACAGCCCAATGAGCTTCAGTTGATGTCTAATTGGTCCACAATGAAAGCCCCATATAACCCAACAAGCCCATTCCTATAGATTTAAAAAACACTTAAAGCTAGTAGAATTTTTATTATTTTTTATTTACAAATCGAGTATTTAACCATTTTTCAAGTGTATGCAGTCTCTTGTCCCACACATACCAAGTTATTACAGGAAAGATTTCTCTAAATGTGACCCCAAGATGTATCATGAGATCTTAGAAACTACTTAAATTTAGCAAATTTGGAATCTATGGAGACAGGTTGGAATCAATTAATACTTATGCTTTTTTTATTTTTTATTATTTTTTATATACAAAGAAGTGAATACTTATGTTAATTGGGTATGTTTAAGTCTTATTGCACTGAGTGGGTAATTTGGGTTTGGGTCGCTTCAGCCACCCCTGCCCAAATTGTAATTACCGTAGTGTGCAATAAATTAGGAGTCGTATGCTTTTGCTTGGTTAAGTTTGGGTTTTGTGGCCCTTTAGTTAAGGTTTGCTCACTGTTAATTTTTGTGGTTCCGAAATTTGTTACATGGTTTACAGAAACTATGAAGGTTATTATTTTGAATTAAGATTTCAGTAACGTGGTTTGTTGGGGATTTTTAATTAACTGCTTAGCAATGCAATAGCTTCTTGTAATAAGTATATAACATAATGCCTAGAGCTCTTGTATTCTAATCGTCTTCGAGACTCATATTGATTGGGAGGCTTTAGTTTATGTATCAAAAACACAAAAAAGATACTAAAGCTTTTCTCCAAAACACTGGAAACAAACAATTTTGTCGGTCATATATTAATTTTCAGTTTTTCTATGCATGAAAATTATAATTTGAACTCTGAATGTCTCTAATAAAAATGCCAAAAAGTGACTTTTGAGCTAAAAGGCTTGCTCTTGTCAAAAGGATTGAAAACTAGAGCTTGAATTTCATGTATTTTGCACAATGTGAATGGTTTTGAGTGCGTGGCCCCGATTCAAGTGTTACATATTGGAAACCTACCCACATACTCAAAGCATGCACTAGGTTTTATAGACAAGTAAGGGCCAAAATGGGCAAATGCCCTTTTTTCGGAAATTAAATATCTTTGTGCCCTCATTCTGAAACTAAATAGGGAAATACCCCTCTTTTGTAACTCGATAATCCTAAAATCGAGTTATATGAAATACTCGATACTCCTATGATCGAGTTATACACAAGTTTTTCCCGCACTGCTGGCATTTTTTTTTTTGAATCTCTACATAACTCGATTATTTAAAAATCGAGTTAGTTATATTGTTATAAACCCTGATTTCGTACTGTCTTTGTGTCAGGTGGAGTGTTTCAATGTAACTCGATTCCTGTAATATCGAGTTATAAAGTATACTTGATATCCGTAAAGTCGAGTTATTCTCTTATAATTTCTGCGCACCTTCTCCCACTCAGTGTGCCTTGCTCTCTGCTGAACTGAGGACGCTTTCTGCTGAACTGAGTTGGAACTCCTCCACGGATCAACAACGGCTTTCTTCAAACTCAATTGAAATTTGTATCACCTCAGGTAAAAAATTCACATCACAATTTTAGGGCAATGTTATTTTCATTTGATATTGTACTAAATTTTGATTTTTTAGGTTGAATGAATGTGAAGTAAGTATATTGGTGTGATTTTGGTTATTTGTTGTAGTAAACGTTGGTGAGAAGAGAATGAAATAATTTCTTTACTATAGCAACATTTTGTATTGCACATAATCATCATTGGTCAGACATTTACAACAACATTTAGTGTTGAAGACAATGTGTAGACATTACCAACAATGTCTATTGTTTATGGTCAAATGTTGGTGTTAGTGTTAGTATTTCATTTTTAGCATGCAATAGTACACAATTTTATGAATGTCTTTGCTGTGTACCATTCTATGCAGGATTACATTATTTAGCAACAGTTGATACACACTGTTAACTTGATCATTTGGTGTTATTGTATTCAGTGTCAATGTCTGGTTCTGGCCCACAACTCTATAGGCCTCATGATGTGTTCACTGCTATGGGTCGTTGTTGGGTATTGGAAGATGAGTTTAGCTATCCAATCAATCCGAATTTGCGAAATAGTGCTTACATTCACAATACCATGAGACAGGAGTGGGCTTGGTTATTTCGTGAATAACAAATGTTTTATGATGAGTTGGTTGGTTTGAAGTTGCCAGTGCCTCGGTGACTCGCATCACAAATGCCCAGAGACAGCATCGACGAACTTCGTAAAGCATTGAACCGCATAAGAGAAGAAAATAATCGAATGAAGATACGTCTTAATCGATATCGGACCCAAGTCGAGATTCGAGAGTCAGTGCAGGAAGGGTGGTACGAGCATGCACAGTTCATGCAATCACTTCTTGCTGATCCCATTTATCAGTCAGACGTGGAGATGTCAGATGAAGAGTAATCGTGTCGTGTTGTGGTGTAATTAGATTTTGTTGGAGAACTATTTTGCTTAACTATGTGTTATATGTATGGTTGCATTTGTACTATGTAAATCTTATTATTGATTATGAGAAGCATGCACGTTATTCGTAATGTAGATTATTCTCACATAAGTCATAAAAGTCAAATATTCTCACACATGATGTTTTTCAATAAGCACGTACGACATAACACAGAAAACATAAAATAACTTACACTAACATTATTAACTTAACCATAGACATAACACACACAGTGGCATTCATTCTGATAGGTAGTCATCGTAGTTGAGGACATTGTTACGTTCTGCCGGAGTGAGTTGCCTGTTTGTTGCAACGGCTTGCTCCTCCGCCAATTGTAGCATATGATACCTGGACCTATGAAGTATCATAAGATTGTTCTCTTTTTTTATTTTCGTCACTGCACGCTCATATTGGTGCATGTTTTGTCGTGGCAGTGTGAGCGAGCTACGCTCGACAAGAGGCGCTCCGATTTGCAGGAGATCATTGTGCAGAGCGTTGGACTCATTCACGCAAAAGTCCCACTCCTGTTGCAATCCGGCATAGTATTCCCTCTCGTCAGAATCTCTTTGCGTTCTATAGTTATTTGGAAAACGAGGTAGCATCCAATTACGCATTGACATTGGAAAATGTGAGTTTAGATCGGTATGTGTAGAAGTTTTGCAAGGGTAGATGTATGTAAATGGGACTTCGGTATGTGTAGATGTTTTGCAAGGGTAGATGTAAATGGGACTTTATATAGGGGTTTTGTAAGGGCAAGTATTCAGGTGGATGTGACTATAAGTATTCACGTGAATAAAGATGATATGAGTTGACAGTATATTGTTCAGTGGTGTCTGTTGGTGCATGTGATTCGTTGAGGTAGCTGTTTCATATGGCTATAGCTTGTGCTACAGTAGCGGGCTGGTGATGTGTACTGCAAAAGAGGTTGCGTATTTATTCACGTGAAGACTATTCAACATTGATGTGCTTCATCTGACATGAGTTGACGAGACAATGTTGAGCCCATGTTAAATGTATCATAAACTTCTCAGGGATGCTATAGGTACATCCTTTAAAAATGCTGCATTGCAAAAGGATGCATAGCTGTGTATTGACGTGCGTGTAGGTGATATGACTGGATAGGGTTCAACAGTGCAAAGCTATTGAGCAGCACTACGAACATCAATGTAGCAATAGGACCAATAACACTCGAAATTGATGCACAAAATTTTCTGCGTTGCTATGTGTATTGACGTGAGTGTGGATGGGTACTTCTGGTCAGGGTTCAACAATACTGAGCTATCCACCGTAGCTACAGTCATTGCTCCCTATGGTGGAATTTGGCAAGTGTGATTGAAGAAAGCTGATAACAACATTAGGTTTTGTAATGGTTGGCAGGATTTCGCTGAATACCATTCTATCTGTTATGGTTATTTTTTAGTCTTCAGATATGAAGGAAATTCAAGCTTCCATATTGTTATATTTGATAAGACTGCCATTGAGATTCAATATCCACGTAGGAAGAATTGTAAATTGGAAGATCATCAGGTAAAAATATCAAAAACTTAGATGAAGATGATACAAACATTTCTTCCTTAATGTACAAACCCATAAAACATGAAGTCAGAGAAAAGTTTGTTCTTAAAAAATTACCGATTATGTCCAGAGGAAGAGAGAGAGAGCAATCCAAGCAGGCAAAAAATTGAAGCCTAAAAATCCTTCTTTCATGGGTATCTCGTGGCCACATAATATGGTGAGCCTTTATACATAATGTGATTATGATGTTCTCTTAAATATGGCTTGGAAACATATATGGGAAGCAAGTATATTATTGGGAAGCAATTTGTCACACATCAATGTCTTGTGCTATTACCCTCCATCAAAACATATTAAGCAATGAGATTCGGGGAAGGCTGGGTTGCATTTTCGAAAGACAATAATTTAGAAAAAAGGAGATGTCACTGCCAATGAGGTGATCGAAAGGACTCCTGTTGTGATTAGTGTCTCAATATTTCACTTGGTTGACCATCAGAGTTTGGACAAGGATAACTTGTTTAAAATTTAAACTAGTGATGTTTATGCTTATATTTAATTAGGGACTTTGATCACTACTATGGTTTATTTCTGATGGATGTGGTTTTAAGACTTTTCTCTGACCAGTTTGGTATGTCTTGTTCAAAACTATTCAGAATTCCTGTGCTTCATCTGACATGACTTGTTGAGACAATACTGAGCTGTGTTCAATGTATCATGAACTTTTCAGCCATGCTCTGCATCCTTGAAAACGGTGCATTGCAAAAGAAGGCATATCTGTGTATTGACTGGACAGGGTTGAACAGTGCGAAGCTGTTAAGCAGCACATGTAGCACTACGAACAACATCTGTGTACCAATGGTGGACAGCTCACACCCAAAATTGATGCATAGCCAATTCAGGGATGCTCTGCCTCTTCGAAAACGGTGCATTGCAAAGGGTTGCACATATGTGTATTCACGTGAGTGGGGATGGGTACGTGTGGTCAGGGTTCAATAGTTTCGAGATGTTGAGTATCACATGCAGAACTACATCAATCAAGTGTAGCAATGATGGACAGCTTACCCCCAAAAATTTGCTTACACTTTTGAAGGGTCCTCTGCATCCTTGAAAATAGTGCATTGCAAAATGTTGCATATCTGTTTATTCACGTGAGCATGGATGATATGACTGGACAGGGTTCAATAGTGTCGAGTTGTTGAGCAGCACATGCAGAACTGCGAACATGACTTCGCCGAACAGTGCCGAGCTGTGTTAGCCTTTTCCAACCTCACTTGCCAAATGCTAGTATTACGAGCAGTGAGTGTAGCAACAGTAGAGAGTTTTATCCCCCTGTTTCCCTACAAACTTTTCAGGGAGTCTTTGCAGGTAGAAAATGTAGTTACATTTTCTCAACATCAATGTAAAATTACATGAAGAAAACTATGCTTCCAAGTTTTACATCAATGGCTTCCGATCATCACAATTGCAATATTAGGGAGCTTTCAAGCAATGCTACAACAAACCAATAACTTGAATGAAACATTTGAAAGGCTGATCAGGCTTTTAGGCCTTTACCCTATTTTTAAGCAAACCAAATATCGTTGTGAGAGTGTGTTGGGTGAGCCATATGGATTTTCAGTGAGTGAGTGGTTAGTCTGGTTTGGACGAGTCTTTATGTAATGTATCTATATAAAGTAGGACACTATTACAACTAAGATACACAGATACGTGCATATTATATCGTGACTCAAACAACTCATATAAAAGAATTATTCGTATTATTGAATCATATGCGCGGTTGGTCTATGTGGTTTGGATCAGTCTGTATGTATTGAATCTATTAAATTTTCCTACAAGTAATGTGCAATAAATATAATTTGGAGGCATTTCACTTCCTAAGGTTTTCCCTACATTACAAAGCAAAGGACATTGTTCGTCCATGACCCACATTACTTGAATGTAGCAACAAAGAACACGTATGAAAAAAATGAGAAAGTGATTTCACATAAACTTAGCCAAAAGTAATAAACAGTTAATCTTTAGAGTTGCAAAAGTTGAACATACATAATCATCATTTGTCACACATTAACAATAACATCATGTATTGCACATAATGTGTAGACATTAACAACAACGTCTAATGTTCGTAGGTAGAAATTTTTGGAAATCATCATTGCTTGAATCTGAGAAGTCTGAAATATCTGTTTCATCATCTAACGCAGTAATTTCATTAATAGACTTCATGGCTCGTTCTTGCGCCTTCCCCTTTAGATGCTTCCTAACTTTTTGGATTGCGTGAAAACGGTCTAGTCGCCTTTGCATTTGATTGTTCTCTTGTTCAAGACGAGCAAGTATGTTGGCAGGTTCATCTCTAGGTAACTCGGCAGAGCGTGCCTTAGGAACTCGTAACCCGTGCCATCGACAATACACCTCTAACTCACACCTCTTCTCGTATAGGGTTGACCATGGTGGTTCTGCTATAGTGAACTCTATTGCGGTGGTATCTGTACTTAGTTTTGTAGGTTTGCCGACCATGATGTGTCCGACGCTTCCAAGACTCTCATATGTGTATATTGGCATATTAACGAAATCTCTCTTCTTTCCAACCCATTTTCCTCCATAGTGGTCTGTGTATGTATGTAGTTGTTGATCTGTTGGAACTTGTGATGATGCATTTGTTGAAGTAGGTCCAAACTTGTTTCGCATTGTACGATTTGATGTTGAGGCATTGCAACTCATAACTTAATCAATCTACGAAGTTAGCGGGGTAGAAAGTTAACATTATATCACTGGTGCATTTATAACCTCATTTCACGGTCCAGGCATTACAATTTCACTTATTAGGGCCTGTCATGTCAAACCCTTCAGGAAAAACGCTATATGAACAGGATTTTAAATGTTCCTAATGTCACATCAAAGGTGGGCAGTAGTTGCAACAGTAGATGTAAATGAGACATCTGTGCATCCAATTTCACAATTCTGTATTCACGTGAGTGTGGGTGTGAAACAGTGTCGACCTGGGTATCCACATCGTGTAGAGCACCGAACATGACTTGACTAAGCAGCAGCGTCTGTTGGCGCATGTGCTGCGATTGAAGGAGTTTGATATGACTACAGTTGGTGCGACAGAAGCAGGCTGGTGACGTGTGTTTAGAGTTAGAACTTGGTCACCTTCAAACTTCGCTATATTAATTGTGTTTTGTCTTTCACCAGCAAGTTCGCAATATTAATTTATTAATTATGTTTGGTCTTTCACAAAATAAATTATGAAGATCACAGTGTTTTCTGTGATTTGGTCATTTTGAATGTCTGTAAACATCATGGTGTGTAAATATGACGGTGTTCATTATCTTTGGTCATTAAACATTTACAGGTTAAAAGCATCACTTTGGTCTCAGAACCATCACTCTTACAAATTACGTAGCGCCACAGGCTGAAACACTGAAATTTCTCTTGTAATCGTAGCCAATTGATGTGGGACTGCATTTGAGGGAATACCTACTTACTCGACTATTCGATCAAACATCGTGGTCAAAGACTTGTCGGTTTGAAGCGAGGCCCAATTTGGTCTGAATACCACATCTGTTATACCGTAGATGTTGGTGGTGGCTTGAGCTCCTGGTTATATCTGTTTAATTGTGGACTTTACCTTTACAAAATCTTAAACATCAAGGTGTTTATTATCGTTGGTCATTTTCAAGGATGGTAAAACGCTCTTCCCATAATTCGTGACTGTTGGTTAGAAGAGATTGCACATAGGTAAAACCATGTTCAACCCTGAAACTAAGCTCTCAAACAAACGCGTGCCATAATAATTTACAGGTTGAAAGCACCACTTTGCTCTTAGAACTTTGATGTTAGTGGCTTGAGGTCACTGTTATATCTGTTTAATTGTGTTTGGTCATTCGTAAAAACATTAAACATCAGGGTGTTCATTATCATTGGTCATTTTCAAGGATGGTAGTCAAAACACTCTTCTCATAATCCGTGACTGTTGGTTAGAAGAGATTGCACATGGTAAAACCATCTTGAACACTGAAATTGAGCTCTCAAACAATCACGTCCCATACACATTTACAGGTTGAAAGCACCACTTTACTCTTAGAACTTTGATGTTAGTGGCTCGAGCTCACTGTTATATCTGTTTAATCGTGTTTGGTCCTTCACAACATACTTAAACTTCACGATGTTTATTATCTTTAGCTCACTGTTATCTAATATATTATGTAAGGGGCTTCCCCTGTTTGGATTCCTCATATTTGATTAAAAAAATCCGTTAGACCTAATGCTAGAGTGAATGAGGTCATGCCAAGTGTCGCTTTTATCTTTTTCGACGAGTCTGCACTGCAAGGTTTCATCAATAAATTTTGTAATGAAAATATGATGCATAAGGAATAGTCCAGGCGAGGATCAAATTCAGAATAATATAATTGCTGATTTAAGATCGACAAAAATATCCAATTAGTGGAAAATACATGTAAGCTCAGCAAAACCTCCAATAAAAATAGTTGCCTGAAGTCAAGATATAGCTTCAGTCATTGTTCCAAGGAAAATCTCCTAGGTGGTTCATCGTTAATATCAAAACCTGTAAACGAATTGTGCTTTCACAAAACCTTCCATTTGTATTAATAATTACTATAATCTAAAAACACGTGAGCGTCGTACAGAATTATGAAATAAATGTTATTTACACACAGACTTGGATCTACTTGATATTATATAGAATCACATAATAACATAAAAAATTCTTAGACCATTACATCCATTTCAATAATACTAATGATAGTAACGATGGGCATGAAACTAACCATCATATTAATATATCAAATTACTTTCAACGGATACCATGTTCTTCAAATTGCCACTAAAATAAAAAAATATAGAACTGTCATACAATTCTCCAAATATGTTATAGCAACCACGAACTGAAAATCGTCCCCCCCTTGGGTACAATACCCAATGGGAATCATCAAGAGTCAGATGGTGTAGAAGGTGGAACAGGACGTCTATAGTGAGCTAAGTCCGCTCGCATAGCTCCAACCTCGGCAAGAAGACCATGTAGAAGCTGACCATGGGCTGCCTGAGTCGTCATAATGGTCTCCATCATAGCATGAAGAGAGGGAGGAAGAGGGCATGTATGCGCTGCGTCAACAGTGTCAACATCTATCTCATCATCACCATCCTCGGCAACAACAGATGTGGGATCCCCATGCATGTCCTCATCTTGAACATCTCCAGTAGTAGACCGTACTCGTGGTCCGTTGGATGGACCAACACTGAGGTCAACAACCTTCTTTTGGGCAGTTGGCTGTTTCAGAAATTTGGCTCCTATAGGGGCTTGGATGTGAACCAACTCGTGGGAAGGAAAGTTCTTTAATCCTAAATATTTGAGGACCCTATGGATGAGAACTGGGAAAAACAAAGCATGCCTCTTATACTTGCTCCTACGCACCTTGACAATGGTTTCAATGAAAAGGGAAGGAAAACAAATGGAACTATTGGTGACAAGGGCGTAAAGCAAGATACACCTGTCTACAGGGATTGTATGGATATAAGAGATAGGGAAAATGTTGTGACAAGCTATTCTAAAGAAGATATAATTAAGTTCAGTCAACTCACTTGAGCTAATACTTCGGCCAGAATCCCGATTGTTTGATCGTCTACAAAGAACATCCATAACATCACCAATACGAGGAGACATAGAGTTTGGATAAGTAGGTGTACAAATTATAGGTACATCAAGGGCTTTCGATACGTGCTCCCTAGTTATTGTAAACGGTACACCACGTATGGACGATGCCACCTTGTGACCACCAAGATCCTCATGCACCGATAGATTCGAATAGAATTCTCTAATCAAGTCAGCTGGAGGGGGTTGTATGTTTGTACATAGGGACAGCCAATGCCTAGACTGTAGATTCTCACGAACAAAAGGATGCAGTTCCTGTAAATTGATTTGCCTTTCTCTCCAAATACGCCTACGCTTAATCAAGGTTTCAAAGGTTTGCTCATTTTCTGGCGTGAGGAACCTTAATTGATCAAACACCACTTCAGGTTCGGATGCAGCTTTGCATTTTCCCCTCTTAGTCCTCTTCAGACCCATAACTAATCGATGGTCAGTAGTGCAAACACGATCAGCTCACACAAAAACAGAACCAAAATGAAGTTTGAAGCAGAGAACAAAAATTGAAGAGTAACCAGATACCATGTGTAGAAAATCATGCACACAATATATTGTCTAGAGCAGTTTACAACAACACAATGAAAAAACAATATTCTTATTCACGGGTTGTTTAGTTGGTGCAATAATTGTAATGCATTTTGATCCGAGTCAATAATTTGAAGTTAGAGACCTAGAGTATATAACAGAAGTCTTATTATATAGGAAACATACAAGTGGATTTAGGAACTGACATATTTTCGAAATTCGTAGCTACATGTAGTAAGTTTCACCAGCTTCTACAAAAAACAGAAAATAAATTGCACAATGTACAGTTCAGACATACAACCAGCATATATCTATACCACACACATATGGAGCCACTGGCAAGTTCATTTTGTGGAAGGAAGACAACCTATGACATAGACAACCTTACTAACAACAATGCATTTGACTAGCCAAATACCCAATTTCATCACAATCTTCATAGACATAGACATAGAAGTGTGAAGCATCAAAATGCAAAATTTGAGAATAATGCACCAACAATGTGTAATTTCAAAGACAGCAACCGTTAAAAGAGTCTTACTATGTAAAATCCTCGACGAATTTGCGCGGGAAATTGTGGGTTCTAGCCGGATGAAGCGAGAGCAATCGAAGATGTAATTTCGGACAGCTGCAAGTTCTGCAGAACTGGGGAAGAGTTAATAAAAATGGGTAATAGATTGTAATGTCCATATAACTCGATTTTCAGGAAATCGAGTTACATGCAATCAAATTTTCAGCACAAGGGCTTGCACATAAACTGACTGTCCGTAAATCGAGTTATGTGTAGCACAAATAACAAGAATCCAGTTAATGGTGGAATGGCTTTCTCATAACTCGATGTTGCAGACAACGAGTTAATTTCAAATAACTCGATTATACATAACTCGAGTTATTTTTCTGGGCCCCCAGATATTTGGACTGGTCCAGATGCAGTCCAAGACGAATCGAAGTTTAAAGGTAGGCCTGCCACAATACTCGATTCTACTTGAATCGAGTTCTGTGCAGTGGACAATCACAAGAATTCAAATTCCTCGAGATTTGGAAAATCGAGTTACGTTGTACACATGCACCCACCCAGCCCATATATTTGGACTGGTCCAGATGCAGCCCAAGAGGAATCCAACTGTATATGGCTACCTCGCACAAAACCGAACTCCGGTAAAATCGAGTTATTTGCAGTAGAATATCTCAAGAATGCAATTTCTGTGTGTAATGGCTTGCATATAAATGGATACATCATAAAGCGAGTTATTTGCAGAGTTACTCAATTTTGTAGAACTTGAGTTATTTTCACTGGTCTCACCCATAGACCTCTTCTCCCATAATCTTCCTGTTAGGTGTAATCATTTCTCAACATTAATTTAGTGTGGTATTGACAATAACAAGTTGACTGGGCTTGTTAATTATGATACCTCAATTCATGTGTCTGATCCTCAATTTCCTTGTACAATATGGTGAAGGTATTGCGCTGAAGCTAACATAAAGAATTGCCGTTCATGATTATTTTTGTGATGTGATGTAAGCATTACCTGCCTTCAATAAGAAATTTGTAGGGCTGCCCTAAATTCTAGTGTCATCATTCTGCCATTTTGGGACTGCTACAAGTAGTCTTCTAAGTTGTTCCAAAAATCATGCGGAGCCTTTTTATTTAATATTTTTTATTTACTTCTTTTTTAGTGGTATGATTTTCAATAAAATGTAAGTTTCACAGTTTTCATGAAAATTTCATTTTCATGAAAATTTCTTGAGAAAATGGATTTAGAAATAATCCAGACTCATGATTCCTTATGACAATGATAGAATTACTTGCATTTATGCCGTGTGGATGACCCACTTTCATAAGCAGTTAATGGCAGCAGTTATGATAGGAATCTGACAGATGTTGTTTGCAGGTTTGTTTAGTTCAAAGATGATGTTTTTCTATAAATTTTGGTGTCTTGAATGCTTCCGTGTATCCTAAATCTCTCTCCTTTTTTATTTTCCCCTTATATTCATCCTTGCGTTTGCAACACTACTGTTCTTTTGAAGGACTACTGCAACAAAAAAAAAAAAATATCATCCATTTTGTGTAGATTTGATTTCAATATAATTTAATTATCTTATCCAGAAGCATGAGTATGCTCTCTCGAATTTTAATGTTTTTGTACATGCAGGGAGCTTGGCATTGGAATAGTTCCATACAGTCCTCTTGGTCGTGGTTTTTTAGCTGGCAAAGGAGCCGTGGAAAATTTGGCTGCAAATAGCATATTGGTACATATTTCACCAGTATTTTGTGTTATTCATTTGTAAGATACAAAGATTTTTCAGGAAACAATGATATTTTTCTTTGAGCAACGATTCATCAAGTTCATTGAATAAAACAGTACCTATTTTAGTCCTTGCAGTTTACAAGAAGTTCCAACTTCATCTATAACATTTGAAAAATTGCTACCAAGTGAAATTTTGAAAATTTAGCTATCAAGCTTTTCAATTTGCCACATTATATTGACTGACACAATTGATGGATTAACTTCTCACTTATTTTTTAAACATCTAAATTTGCAAACATCAAAAATAATGACTAAAAATTATTGCACATGGTGTTATTGTATTAAAGTGTTACAATATATACAAAACATACAACAATGTCATCTGAAAAGAACAAAATCCTATAGCAATAACAATGTTGACCCCCCTAAAATAAAATCCAAGAGTCGCCATTCAATGTAATATAATTGAATGACATACAAAAAGGCCAAAATCCAAACAAAAGCGCAGAAAAAAATACAGCATCACATTCATTTTAAAATATATATGAAAGTTCATCATAGTAATTAAAAATTTTCCAAGAGTGAAACTCTAAACATCACAAAAGTACCCAATCAATAAAGTTGCAAACTGGGATGAACAAAATAGGGATGAATAGTAAAGTTGCAAAGTAAACACACTCTAAACATCACATAATATTATCATCACTTTGCATCCACCCTAACCACTTAGTCTTGGCACTTGAAAATGTGGACGTTTAACACAACACCGTCCCTCATAATCAGCTCAAATACGCAAACATCTCCTACTTGCAAACTATTTTCCCTCACAAATGCAGACCAACCAGCTGATACGACACATGATGAACCCCCACTTCGTTCATAAATGTATAGCTTCACAGGCCATAATCGGTCCACAATCTGGAGCTTGACAGGGAGTATACTTGCTTTGGTGTAGTCCTTGGTAAACCCGTCTCTTGGTAAGTAGTTGATAATGTCTTGGGGTAAACTCTGTACAAGGAACAATAATAGATATTTAACAAATATATTCCAGCAACAAGTATCTAATTGATCTACATCTTTTCACCTAAAAACACAAATAAGAAAAAATCATTACCAACAAAATGTCCAGCCACAAGTATCTAGTGTGACAATCTTTCTAATTGATCTATGAAAAATGATAGTTAATGGGAGTTGCATTTCTAAATTACAAAAATATTCCATTTTAGTGAAGCTAAAAGCTTACCGCACGATCCTTGCCATTAACGTAGGATGGACGCATGATAACAGTGAAAAGGGGATTTTCTGATTTAAAAGCATTGGCTATAACAAGATTTTTAGCTACACCACCGTCTTTCTTAGGATGGGCTGATCCTGAAAGAAGTTGAAAATACGAAGTCATGCACATAAAATTAATAGAGCAGAAGCTAAACAAATCAACCAGTTGCTTACAAAAGTGTAACATTCAAACCTGAACCCTCTCCCCTATAAAAGTGTTTGATGATTTCAACAGAGCTGTCATCACTCTCATCATCTTCGATCCTATGAACTTGGAGTTCGTCGTCTAAAGTATAGTCTATTTCTGTTGCAGTGGCATCAAATATGAGTACATGAAACTGTGAATTTCCTTCATATTTGAAAACCAGCAAGTGCCCCACGGCTACACCATGAGAGCTTGCAAATTCGGACCAACCATTTTGAAACCAAACCCCCCCAGCATGTTGTGTCAACTTGACTTTCCATTTTCTACCATTTGGAATAGTGAGAAAGGCCATATCTGACAGGTCCACTCCAAATTTCTGCACGAACTTATCTGGAATCCGCTGTAAAAAGAATCTCCATAACATAAATGCAGGCTAGGGAAATAAACACATGCAATCAATCCTTATACACAATGCTAGAAAATAAAAGTTTGAATGATGGCAGAATACTTCTTAGTTACAGCCCCCCACCCCCACACAAAAAAGAAAAGAAAATCAAACAAAATAAAATGTAATCCTGCAACATTGACATTATATTTAATAGCTATAACAGTAACAAATCTTATGAATTTTGAAACCAAATTATACAACCTAATCTTATAACCAAAATAACCATCAACAGCTGTCAACATTTTACATTTCTCTGTTGTTGTTGAAATGTAAAAAATTTTGGGGAAATGTTGTATTTTGATAATGTGTCTGTGATTTGGTTTTGGGGTGTTGGGGAAACATTGAAGATGACCCACTTTTGTTTATGGGCAGGATTTGGATTTAGACGTAGTAATTTTTGCCACTTAGCCACTTCATAAGTTTGTGAACTCTAAAAAACAAATGATAAAAAGAGTGAACGATTTCATTATCCTAGTTTGATCCCAGGACACAGTTTCACAGTTTAAATTGAGTTATACATCTGTGGTGACCCTATAAGCCCTATCACATTTTCAAAAAAATGCCATCTGCTCTTGCTCTGTATTTATTTTTCCTCAATCTCTACCATGCACTTATCCCTGTTTCATTTTTTGTTCATATAAAAGTGTTCGATGCAAAAGTACTCTGTTATGTGACTGTGTTCTTCTTAAAGTGTAACCTACGTATTGCAAAATGAAAATTTTTCTGACTACATGTAACAAATATACATTTTTTCAAGAATCACAAATAAAGAAGATGAAGTGTACGAAGTGTATTAGCATATGATTTTCAGAGGAATCTAGTTTATAAATTTGAGCATACTTACAAGCTTTCCTTCTTGAACAGCATTCGGCAGAATAATCTTGAAAAAGTGTGGGGACCGATCAGCAGGACCATCGTCGTTGTCTCTCCGCCATTGAGAAGCCATTGTTCTGGTTCTCCAAACTTTCGCTGAGAAGAAGTTGAACAGTTGCTGCTTCGTACGTTTGAGCACTAAATAGTGGCTTGGTCATACACATAACCCGATTATTATGAAATCGAGTTATGTGTACTGGCACTAAAAGGAGTCCATGCTCTGCGCAGTGTATCTCAGAGGAATCCATGTTGTGTGTGGTGGTTTGGAAGTAACTCGATATCCTGAACATCAGGTTAAAGTAGAATTACTCGATACTAGAGAAATCGAGTTACATGCGAATAACTCGCTTATACAAAAATTGAGTTAAGATAATTGGACTGGTCCTGAGGCAGTCCAAGAGGAATCTAACTGTAGACAACGTCTTCCACGTATCTCGAAGCTAGAGAAATCGAGTTCTTCTGAACGTAACTCGGTAATACGTAAATCGAGTTACGTTGACTGGGCTTCCTGACCCAGCCCAGATAATTGGACTGGTCCAGAGGCAGTCCAAGAGGAATCTACATGTAGAAAATGGTCTTCAACGTATCTCGATGTTACAGATGTCGAGTTCCTCTCAACATAACTCGGTAATGAGTAACTCGAGTTACGGTGACCGGGCTTCCCCACCCAGCCCAGATAATTGGACTGGCCCAGAGGCAGTCCAAGAGGAATCTAAGTGTAGACAATGGTGGTCAACGTATCTCGATGCTATAGATATCGAGTTCCTTTCAACATAACTCGGTAATAACTAAATCGAGTTACGTTGACTGGGCTTCCTGACCCAGCCCAGATAATTGGACTGGTCCAGAGGCAGTCCAAGAGGAATCTAAGTGTAGAAAATGGTCTTCAACGTATCTCGATTCTAGATATATCGAGTTCTTCTCAACATAACTCGTTAATGACTAAATCGAGTTACGTTGACCGGGCTTCCCCACCCAGCCCAGATAATTGGACTGGTCCAGAGGTAGTCCAAGAGGAATCTAAGTGTAGACAATGGTCTTCAACGTATCTCGGTTATAAGGAAATCGAGTTACCTTGACTGGGCTCAAACACCCAGTCCAGCTATTTGGACCGGTCCAGATACAGTCCAAGAGGAATCTAGCTATGTAGAGTGCTCTCCAACGTAACTCGGTACCCTATAAATCGAGTTATGTTGAACGTAACTCGGATCTAGAGAAATCGAGTAACCCAGATACTTGAGAATTGAGAATGGATACAGTCGAAGGGGATTGAAAATGGACTGCAACGTAACTCGTTAACTGGAAAATCGAGTTTCATTTAGTATAACCTTTCTACTTGTGGTTTTGCTTGCGACTTGCACTGTTCACACCCATTCAATATCGTGCTTATTCATAGTAAAAGTGGACCTGCTGACAACCATGCTGTGAACAACAAGTCATCCATACAAATCATAACCAACCACATCCATCAGTAACATTCCCCCATTTGCATTACGCGAATAAAAAAATCATCCATATATACAAGCTTATTTGTAAGTAAAGAGCCTCTATGCATTTAAATCAGTTGATGTACAAAAATAAAAAGTTCAATTTATGCATTTTAAACATTCTTCACAATTGTAAGTTGAAACTTGGACAGCATCCGCCAACAATGGTTTTAGGCAAACATGGAGTCATAGCATTTGAGTGACACCTTCTTTTTGTTCTCTTCAGAAGTTGCCTCCTTTCTGAGGAGTAGCCAACACAGAAATTAGTATACAACCCATGGTAATTAATAAATTGAATTGACAAATATAGAAGAGCATTCAGGCTTGCCTGCTTAAATGAGGAGCATCTACAGTTACACCTTGGCAACAATTACAAATCTGCAGCAAAACATATACAGTTAGGGAAATAGAGACCTCATGAATACTAGAATATGTACACCACAAACAATAAGATTGAAAGAACACCAAAACTGGGACAAAAGACTTGGAATGGTAATATGTAGGAGTTAAGACTAACTGCAACTACTGGAAGAAGTAATCACAAGATTGCCCAAAGTGGAGCTACATTTGATACAATGGTATTACTATCATGGTTCCGATCTACAAATTACTGCCCACATCTTAATTATAACTCATATAATGTAATATCTAAACATGTAAAGAAGAATAACTTATGATACCCCCTTGTTACTATGATTTGTAATTGTTACCTGCTACATAGCACCATGGCTTGTTGAAGCCACATTTCGAGTTGGACATGTACGACGGTTATGACCCTCTTGGTGACACAACCCACACTTCAACTTTGGTCCATTCTCAATCCACAATGAGGTTGGCAACTCCCTATCCTCGTCATCCATCTCATTACGGATTCTCGTGGACTTTGGCCGACCTTTCTCACGGATCAACCGCTGGTTTGGCATCACGGTTCTCCTTTCTGCTGGCTCCGGCCATTCTAAGCTATCTTTTAGTGGTTGGAATATAGGCTCATAGCTGTGATACCGTTCTTCAAGGCGGTAGAAATGATCCATATACTCAGTGGCATCATGGTTGTGTTTGGCACAAACTGCTATCAAGTGGGAACAAGGGATCTTGTTTGCTTCCCATTTGCCGCACGTGCATGTCATGTCTGTGAGGGAAACCCTATGGGTGTGATCTCCCCCGCCAATGTTCAATAGTGAAGACTGTGTCTCCACTGTATATAACCGTTGTTGCGCACTCATCCTTCTAACAATATGGAGCTTCGCCTTCTCTTGATTTTCCTCGAACTTGTCATAGGCATATTTGCACCACACTTGCCCCTCTTCCAACTTCTCTAGGGTTTTGTTTCGACGTTCGTCAAAGTATGAGTTCACCTTGTAAAATGTAAACTTCACCATTGCAGTTATGGGCAAGCTACGTGCGCCCTTAAGTACCCCATTGAAGCACTCTGACAGGTTGGTTGTCATTGTCCCATATCGGTGCCCATAGTCATGTACAAGTGTCCACTTTTCTTGATTTACCTCCTTAAGATAGTCGTACGCAGCCGGGTTGACATTCTTGATGCAATCCATGGTGTTCTCAAACTTCCTAACTTGATTCGCAGTTGCTGCGTTCCATACCAAGTTCTTCAACGGCACACTATTGAAGTTAGTGTTAACATTGCTTACTAAATGGCGGAGGCAATACCGGTGATGGGTTAAGGGTGGTTGCAAGTAGCCCCTAGTGGTGTCATCGAAGCATGATTGTATCCCACGATGCCTGTCGGATATTATACACAAATTGGTGCGGTCTGTAACATAGGTCAACAGGCATGCCAAGAACCATCCCCATGTCTCCATGCTCTCGCTTTCGACAACGGCAAATGCGAGTGGATAAACCTCGTTGTTACCATCTATTGCCATTGCTATCAACAGCTTTCCTTTGTACTTGCCATAGAGGTGCGTTGCATCTATGCTTATCACCGGCCTGCAATGCCTGAACCCTCTAATACACGGACCGAAAGCCCAAAACGCGGAGTTGAATATACAAGTCCCCGGGACATGGGGGTCACACTTTAATGTGGTCACAGTATCCAGATTTGCATCAGACAATGCAGCTAGAAATCGTGGCAATTCTGCGTACGACTTGTCAAAATCCCCGTAAATACGTGCAACTGCCTTCTGTTTGGCTTCCCAAACCTTGTACATAGTTACATCATTCCCATGCCTTGCATGCAACATACTACGCAAGTCCCTTACCTTTCGGGTTAGGTCTTCCCGTACATACTTCTCAAGTGCAATGGAGATGAACTTTGAATCCATCATCCGGCCATCAGTTGGTAGCTGGAGGGATGAGCAACTATGGGGACCCTTACATGTATTGATAACCCACATCCTGTGCTTCTTGCTGCAATTGACCTGAATTGACCACAGACATGCCTCATTCTTACACCGCACTACCAGCCTATTGGTGTCAGACTTGATGACCTTGTATTGCATATTATGCTCCACAGAGTAGAGGGTCAACACATATTGAACAGAGGCTTTATTCTTGAATAGCATCCCCCTTGCTGGGTGGTCACCTTTATGCCAACTTGTAAGATGTCCTGTACCCAATGCAGGTGATGGGTCATTAATATTGTCCCATGTGTTTGATGTGAACCATTCTGGGATAGGAACTATTGTAAGGCAATCCTCCACGTTATTTTCGATCAGTGGTACATCTAAGACCTCCGCGTCGTCCACTGGTCCATCTGTATCAATGAACTCTTCATACACATCTCGGCTGGCATCAATATCAATTTCCCCGTCCATATCAGCTTGGACATGCTCATATGTGTGAGTAGACCCTCCCAGATCATGTGTATTGGTGGCGCCCACCACTTTGGTGTTGTCCAAATGATCAACCGCACTACATGGTTGATTATTGTAGGAGAAAGGCGTGGCATAGGCAAAGGGAGGATGCACGTCAACCGACAATGAGTGTGGCTCTTCCACCCCACTGGCATGCTGTGAACTTGCACTACCATGGAACCCAACAGCCTCAACAGTTACATACAAGTCGGACGCTATGAACTGGGGGGTCCGCTTAATCACTGCCCACATCATGTCCACGTCAGCATCGCAACCCAACGGATTTGAGTTGTAGACAACCTGAGTACTCACAAGTATCTGGGGGGCACGGTACACAGTGGATATCTTATGTGACTCCTTGTCCAACCGTAGAGCTTCCATTATCTTCCGGTGCATTTTTCTCAAGTGTGTTCCCCATTTCAACTCAATGAACTTCTGCTTCACTGACTCGCCTTTATAGGACAGCCCATGCAAGTCATGGAAATACTGTTCCGTATCATAGTAAACGTAGAAGCAGTGACGACCCATGCCAGACCTGGATAAGGACAATTAATTGTGGTTATCATGCAGAAGATAGGGGGTTATGTTAATGCAACAGTAATTAATCTTTTACAGATGCACTATGATGCTATCCTAATTATAGGTGTACACACTTGATTCGTTTGGACACAAACATTGGCCTTTTAGGGGAGACATGCCACAACAAAGAATCAGGGTGTTTGTAATATCGCTTGGTAAGGATGCAATATGGAGTAGGAAAATGCAAACATGGTCAGTAAAACTTGTTCACCTCGCAGGCTTTCTTTTTCAGAACCCACACAGTAAAGACTTTCAGAACTGAAAGAGCCATACAATTTAAACCTCAGTATACATTACACAGCATTGTTAATATGTATGAATGAATGCATATGTCATTTGTTTATATATATGTTTATTTAGAATGATTATATACATATTTCCCAAAAGAATTCTCAAAAATAATTATTATATACATTACTATATAAAACTCAACATATTTAGGAACAATACGTATACAATGTCACTATCACACACACACACACACACACACATAAGATTATTCTCACATAAGTCATAATAGTACTGTTATCTAATTAATCGTTTCTTGGACAATTTTTTCCAGGATTTTCAATGTATTAACAGTTTTTGCAATTCCTAACAAAATGTTTCAAAAAATTGGTGCCCTAAGCACATACATTATATGTAAACATACCTATACATGTGTGTGTGTATATATATATATATATATACATGTGATCATATATGGGTAGGTAGCTTTGTTTATATTTACATATATTTGCATATACATAGGGACATACATGTATATATATATATATATATATATATGTGTGTGTGTGTGTGTGTGTGTGTGTGTATGTGTGTGTATATATATATACATATATTTGGGAATGCCACATATACATCTTATGATATGGGTAAGTACGTTTGTCTATATATACATATATCTATACATACATACATTTATGTATATATATACACACACATAATGTCAGAATGGTTGTAGAAAGCAATCCAAATTATAAGTTGTAATGTAAGTCAATCCATTTATAAGTAGTTATGTAAGTGAATATATACCTGTCAGGGAA